>NC_069506.1:273267281-273382281 GCF_027579735.1 Bombina bombina | reverse complement strand
TGTATTGGATCTTTAGACTTCAGACCCGAGTACCTTCGGGTCTGAACTCTGAATATGATCTAATTTATTTCTGGAAATAATCATGTGGTCCTCTCATCTCCCTCTCTTGTATTGGCCTGATGTATAGGAATATTATAAATTACAAGAGTAATATTTACACTAAATACTAATATTAATATACAATAATATAGTAAGCCTACCATTTAGGATGAGTCTATAACTCTAACTTTTACCACTAGAACCATTGCAATTTTAGAATAACTAATATCTTAGATAAAATATTCTCAAAACATATTTGTAAACATTTATAAAATATTCATAAAATCTCCTCAGTTGTCTTTGTAATTCAGAAACCACTTATTCTTAACTCTTTGTATAAATCTGCATCTAGTTAGAATGGCTTTAAGTTATTCTTATAAGCCAAATTTGTGTGATATGTTTCACCAAAATTATGTGGTTACGAATCCCCATTGTGTAATAATGGGCATCATAAATATACCTCATGTTAAATGTGAACACTGGGTTAATAATTCCCATCCTTCTATTTTTCCAGGTAATCTTGTGTAAACTATAATACTTTCATTTTTCTCAAATGGATAACTAGACCATTTGTTATGAATTACTCGCTTTGCATTTAATCAGGGTTTAAAATTAAATTTCTTTAGCAGTTTGCAAAAGTAAAAACAAACCCATATAATGAAATGAAATATAAATATAAAGATATTTCCTCTCTAAGTGTTCACAGTTCACATGGGGTTAAGTATTTATTCCAGCTTAAACTTGCCAATTAAATTTTAACCAATTGGATTTTCCCAGCCACCTTAAATAGGTGAGCAGGGATTTTACCTGTAGCTATGATTACGCCGTGAGCGGCGAAACATGTCAGCAGCAGTTTTTTCACAAGTTTTGTTGGAGTTGTGAGACATGCCGATTTCTGATCATGTATTCATGGATTTTTATTTTTAAACTGAAATAAATCGAGTTTTGGATCTGCAAAAAGTCTCTGCAATTTGTTTCTTATTGCTGTATACCTTCAGGCAGCAGAGACTTTTGCAATTACACAGTTCCTGGAGTCCCTCACTGAGCAGTGATTGCAGACCGCCCTCTTCCAAGCAAGCAGAGGGGTAGATGCATTGAACAAGGACTGGATTGGTCTCCGGAATCACGTGGTTAGTGTCACTCCCCCTGCAACGTAGGACGCCGAAGATACCGCTCTCTCCATTGACGGAGTTTCCCTGCACCTATTGACAGGACGTTATCGGACACCCTAATGATACAGCTGTATCTGCCCTGAGGTCGCCTGGTATGGTGAGTGCGAGCTAAATGCTCGATATACATATTGCTTGAGCGAGGTACATACCGCTTTTTGCAAATATCTACAGACTGTCGCTGGGCTTTTAGGGTTGTTTCTTATGGTTATATGGGCGTGCTGGAGTGACACAACCTCTAATCTCTGCATATGAGTCTAACCTATACATGAACTGTATCTTGGAATAATTTGTTAAGGAGTACCTCATTTCCAGTTCTATTCAAGGACTCTTGTCTGGACATATACACACATATTTATCTTTTGTCCAAAGGACGTTAATTGTTTAGGTTGCTGAGTGTAATTGTGATTTACTTTCATTTCTATTATTTTATGGTGTTTGCCTGATAACACTGTTTTTCACAACTTACTTATCAGCTAACCTTAAGGGACTGACCAAACTTATCATGGATATCTCACAATTTTACTCGTTGATGCCTCTTTCAGCAAGGGACAGTTCAAATACTGAAATTACTAAGGTCTTTTCTACAGATAAGGCGAATTATTCGCTCCCTGGCCTTTTTGAGGAGATGGAGAAATTATTAATAAAAGAGTATAAATTGCAATGGGACATTTGGACAATGGAAACATATGCTAAAGCTAAAATTATCCCACGTGGTTTACGTATCAATAAGTTTCCTACTTTTGATGTTTCTGATGTTGATTTTATTAACTCTTGGAATGATGTTCTTTCTGAATGTTCTATTCGTCTCATGATGTTGTTGAATTCCTATAAATTACATTTGTTAAACACTGTAAGAGAAGAAATCGGTCTCTTACAGGCTGAAATGAATAACAGATTAACAGATATTAATTTTTCAAGATTTGATGCCATATTAAAAACTGGGGTAGCAGAGGTTAAACAGATTGTTCTTGAGACTAAACACACGAAATTTGTAAGAGACCAATCTGATTACACAAACAACACTGTATATATCTGGAAGCGCTCAGACAGGGGTAATCAAAGACGAAATAGAAGTAGATCTAGGAATAGAAAACAGAACCAAAATTCTAATGCCAATAAAAATGGCAATAAACAACAAGGCTTCAAAAATAGTCAGAAAAAAGTCACATATTCAGACAGTGAGGTTGATTCAGGAGAGGATATTGTAGTCTCTGAAGGTGAAGAACTACATAAAGGTATTCTAAAGAATACGACTACATCTATGCAAGCAACAATATGTAATACTATAGACACACCCGCAACACAGGTAGTTAGACCTAAAGATTCCAATCCTGGTTCTATTGCAGCAGGATCTAAGTATATATATGTGACAGACACGTTGGGTGCACAGGCCCAAGGCCCTTACATTACTAATGATGATAAAATGAACCTGGCTCAGGTTTTTTGTCTCCCTCCCCAGAAAACAGGGATAGGTTTAGAGACACAACAAAGTCAGGCAGGATATCAACTGAGAGGCAACAGAGGCAACAAAGGGAGAAGAGGACAGCAGAAATACAAATGACTGACAATGTTGTAAATTTATCTAGTTATATATTAACTCCTGATCAATTATCAGTATTGAGGTTTGGTTTGAATTTTTCCCCTGCAAATAATTTTGATATTTTTAAAACACTTTTGGATGTTAATAAATTGATTAGAAATATCACCTTGAAGAAATTTTTTCAAGATAATTCCAATCTGTCAGACACAAATACAACCCCTCTTAGTGAAGAAATAATATCCACTTTTAGTAATGTAAGAGAAAAACAAACATTCAGAGAAGAATGTGATATTCTCACTTTAGAACATTTACTAAGAGAGAGTTGCTCTGACACTAAAATCTATAACATTAACTCCTGTGGTAAGTTTAAGAACCCATCGGATTTTTATCCTATACACACTAGAGGCCAAGTTTTAGAGACTTTTTTCAAAAGGGTTGAACGTGATCTAACTGCTCTGAAAACAACAGGAAGCAAGATCACATCAAATTTAACCAAACAACAGAAACTGGCCTTAGAGGATCTTAGAAGTAGGGAGGATATTGTTGTGCGCTCAGCAGATAAGGGTGGCTCAATAGTGGTTCTTGACAGAACAGATTATGTTCAGGAAGCACTTCGCCAATTACAGAACACTGAGCATTATACCCTTTTGCACGGTGATCCTACAATCAAGTACAAACGTGAACTTTTGGCAATTCTGGATGATGGTTTGGAGGATGGGCACTTTGACATAGATACCTTTGAGTTCTTGTGTGTTGATCACCCTATAGTGCCCATCTTCCACCATCTTCCTAAAATACATAAGTCTTTAACTGATGTTAAAGGACGCCCCATTGTCAGTGGGATCGGCTCTTTAACAGAGCATGTGTCCCAGTGGATGGATGGCATCCTTCAACCGTTTGTACTATCACTATATAGTCATCTTAGTGATACTAAACATGTGATCAAACTGTTGGAACCGATGGAGTGGAATTTTGATTTATACCAATGGGCAACCATTGATGTAGTTTCACTCTATTCCTCAATCCCTCACCAGAAAGGTTTGGAAGCAGTGGCATTTTTTCTTAAAAATTATTCAGATTTTAGTGAAAACTTCCAAGAGTACATTCTGAGAGTTCTGCGTTTCCTGCTCACCCATAACTATTTCAAATTTGAGGGGGAGTTCTATCTCCAGAGGTGTGGGACAGCTATGGGGGCTAAGTTTGCCCCCTCCTATGCCAACCTTTTTATGGGTTGGTGGGAGCTGTCCCACATCTATGGAGATAGTAACTCCTACAGACATATGATCCATTTTTATGGACGGTACATTGATGACCTCCTCCTCATCTGGTGTGGCGGGGACTCAGAATTCTCGGAATTCGTTGACTCTCTGAATAATAACAATGTTGGTATTAAATTTACCTCTGAGTTAAGTAAGAATACCACTAACTTCCTGGATATCACATTGGAGGGTACTGAACAAGGTAGAATCATTAGTAGAATCTATCGTAAGCCCACAGCGGGCAATGCATTGCTACATGCCCACAGCTGTCATCCTCAGCATGTTCCTTTTGCTGTTGCAAAGGGACAATTTGTAAGGGTCAAACGCAATTGCACTTTAGATCACACTTACCAGGAACAATCGTTTGAACTCAGCAATCGATTAAAGAAAAGAGGATATCCTAACCATGTTGTTCATAGAGCTCAACAAGAAGTTCAGAAGCTCAATAGGAACAGCTTAGTCGAGGGACACTTAAAAACATCTCCCAGCACTGACACATCTTTCCAAGGTGTAACCTTTGTCACCGATTACAGTTCGCAATATACTGAAATATGTAAGATAATTAAGAAACATTTTGCATTTCTCTCTGCGGATGACAAATTGGAGACATGTGTCAGAGCTGGCGTAAGATGCTCCTATAGAAGAGCCAAGACTTTGGCTAATGCATTATCTCCTTCATCCTTGCCTGAATTGAACAGACCGACGAGTGCTTGGTTAACCCATAAGGGTCTGTTCAAATGCAGACAGAAATGTCGGGTATGTGAGTACATTTTGGCATCTAACATTTTTAAATCTGAAGTTACGGGTGAAACTTTTCCCATCACTAGTTGCCTGAAATGTACCTCAACTTATGTTGTATATGTACTGACCTGCATTTCCTGTCACCTACAGTATGTAGGTTTAACAACAAATGAAGTAAAGGTACGCATTCGCAACCATTTGTCCACAATTCAAGCAGGAGAAGCTAGTACACCTCTGGTGAAACACTTTTCACGATGCCACAATAAGGACATTAAAAGTCTTAGATGGCAGGCTATTGAAAGAGTATGTTGTCCACCTAGAGGAGGTGATCGTGATCGGTTACTACAAAAGAGAGAGATGTATTGGATCTTTAGACTTCAGACCCGAGTACCTTCGGGTCTGAACTCTGAATATGATCTAATTAATTTCTGGAAATAATCATGTGGTCCTCTCATCTCCCTCTCTTGTATTGGCCTGATGTATAGGAATATTATAAATTACAAGAGTAATATTTACACTAAATACTAATATTAATATACAATAATATAGTAAGCCTACCATTTAGGATGAGTCTATAACTCTAACTTTTACCACTAGAACCATTGCAATTTTAGAATAACTAATATCTTAGATAAAATATTCTCAAAACATATTTGTAAACATTTATAAAATATTCATAAAATCTCCTCAGTTGTCTTTGTAATTCAGAAACCACTTATTCTTAACTCTTTGTATAAATCTGCATCTAGTTAGAATGGCTTTAAGTTATTCTTATAAGCCAAATTTGTGTGATATGTTTCACCAAAATTATGTGGTTACGAATCCCCATTGTGTAATAATGGGCATCATAAATATACCTCATGTTAAATGTGAACACTGGGTTAATAATTCCCATCCTTCTATTTTTCCAGGTAATCTTGTGTAAACTATAATACTTTCATTTTTCTCAAATGGATAACTAGACCATTTGTTATGAATTACTCGCTTTGCATTTAATCAGGGTTTAAAATTAAATTTCTTTAGCAGTTTGCAAAAGTAAAAACAAACCCATATAATGAAATGAAATATAAATATAAAGATATTTCCTCTCTAAGTGTTCACAGTTCACATGGGGTTAAGTATTTATTCCAGCTTAAACTTGCCAATTAAATTTTAACCAATTGGATTTTCCCAGCCACCTTAAATAGGTGAGCAGGGATTTTACCTGTAGCTATGATTACGCCGTGAGCGGCGAAACATGTCAGCAGCAGTTTTTTCACAAGTTTTGTTGGAGTTGTGAGACATGCCGATTTCTGATCATGTATTCATGGATTTTTATTTTTAAACTGAAATAAATCGAGTTTTGGATCTGCAAAAAGTCTCTGCAATTTGTTTCTTATTGCTATATATATATATATATATACAATTAGCATGTGTTCCAGCACTCCAGCTTCAACTAATAATGAAGCACCTGGGTGCAATCCTCAATGGATTGTAGATAAGAGCTCGGAAAGGGAGGGCACTCTCAGGATTTATATACATCAGTTAGTTTATTGTTTATAACAACAACGTTAGAAAGTCATAAGGATAGGTCGACGTTTCGGCTTGCATAGAAGCCTTCATCAAGACAGATGAACAACTGTTAAACGAAGAAGAAAAAATATCAGATTTAAAAACACAAAACAAAACATCAATACGTAATCCCACCACCAAATTGTTTGCAGGCAGAAAAATAAACCCACAAATAATGAAAATAAACATAGAAAAAATAAAAATAAAAAATAAGGCAAACCCATACACATAGCGCTAGGAGATACAACAAAACAGTCCCTCCAATACTCTCAATCTGCTCTGGATATACACTGGTGGGGTATATATTATAATCTTAGCAAGCAAACAAAGCGTATGTAACCCAATTGTAGGTAAAACACCATACGGCTGCACAGTTTATGTGTTATGCAAAGTCCGGTATACGCTGGCCTGCCATATACATAAAAGACCCTTCAAAAGAGACTAGCAAGTCCCCATACCTCATTAGAAACCGCCTCAGGCTCTGAGACCATATACAGTTGTTCTAATGTTTCAAAGCAGATAGGTGCACCATACATTATACATTTAGCAACAAAAAGGCACTATATCACTTCCTGATGCTAATTTATCTCGCATCTGACAACCTGACATTGCGTGCAGTAGTCAGGCTGGACCCTACCTTCAAAGAAAACCACAACCATGTATACAAGCATGTGCACATCTTAGTATTGCACTCGTAACACTTTCAAAAGACTCAACTAGGTCTACAGTCATGTGCAAACCTTAGTATTGCACTAGTACCCCCTAAGTATATACGCATGTACCTTACCAACATTTGACAGTAGTTAAAACCTTGCAAATCCACACTGCCGTTAATACGTGCCCCACATGGTATAAGCTCAATAGGTAGTCTAACTTTCCAGTCCACAAATATAGATTAAACTTGGGCAATATGTAAGCAGACCGCACTATAGCATGATTATTGTCCCATGTCAGCTGCATGTCTAATGCGTTACACTCCCACCGTTAACTACATGTGGTGCCCACAGCCCTAGCAAAAACATAAACAACCCCCATGTTTTGGGCCACAATATTAAGAAGCAGACAAATTATATTACCTCACAACGGCGACTTGCAGCCGCACACTACACCACCAGCAAAACAGAATGCAATTAACAGAAACCGGAAACTATTTAAGCCCTGATCACCAGGCTCTCATTGGTTGGCAATAGGGGTGTGTCAAAAACACACCTGTAGCAGCTGTATCAACTACAGAGAAGTGCAGACAGTGCTGGATACTCTAACTCAATTATAACCATGTTCAGCTGCTACCACAACAGCAGACACTATGGATGCTTAGAATTGTCAAGTGCCACAGATGTATATAACATAGTAGATAAAAAATGGAAGCCATAATAAACCAGAGGTAACTGCATTCAGCTACTGTATAAACCAGAGTATACAACAAAATAAGGATGGGATCGCATATTCTCATTATAATGCAGAGCAAATTAACGTTCCTCAAACGACCATAAATACATAGTCAAAGACATGACTAACAGTGTGCAGATGTGAAAACACAGAAATTAGCGTTCCACAAACAACCATAAATACATACACTATGGATGCTTAGAATTGGCAAGTGCCACAGATGTAAATAACATAGTAGATAAGGAATGGAAGCCATAATAAACCAGAGGTAACTGCATTCAGCTACTGTATAAACCAGCGTATACAACAAAATAAGGATGGGATTTCATATTCTCATTATAATGCAGGGCAAATTAACGTTCCTCAAACGACCATAAATACATAGTCAAAGACATGACTATTAGTGTACAGATGTGAAAACCCAGAAATTAGCGTTCCACAAACGACCATAAATACATACACTATGGATGCTTAGAATTGGCAAGTGTCACAGATGTAAATAACATAGTAGATAAAGAATGGAAGCCATAATAAACCAGAGGTAACTGCATTCAGCTACTGTATAAACCAGAGTATACAACAAAATAAGGATGGGATTGCATATTCTCATTATTATGCAGAGCAAATTAACGTTCCTCAAACGACCATAAATACATAGTCAAAGACATGACTAACAGTGTGCAGATGTGAAAACCCAGAAATTAACGTTCCTCAAACGACCATAAATACATAGTCAAAGACATGACTACCAGTATACAGATGTGGAAACCCAAAACCAATATATGGGGTCCATCAGCCATTAGACACACCTCAAGTGGATGTCCCACTAGCAGGGGGGAGTATGTAGAGCCAACACTAGAGGATATATAATAGTAGAACGAACCATATGACGGCACACACCAAGGTAGCACCCCAAAGTGTCAACAAACTGGGAGTGCTCAAACCACTACGCATCATTTAGTTTTGAAATGGGTAACCCATCCAGTGTAATATAAGAACAAAAATTATTCAGCGCTTAAAGTGTATAAGTGATCTGTTAGTCTTATTTCATTTATATATCCATTAACCAGAATATGTATATAAGACAAATACAGATTAAGTACTAAACAGTCTCATTCAGTAAAAAGTGGATAGTCTATGGATCTATAGTGATTCTTATAGTCCGCAGTACTGGTTCCTGTGTGCCACAGGTACTGGCAGCCCGTCTGGTAAAGAGTAATCCCCCGTGGAGAGAGGTTCCTCCTGAGTATCTGAAAAGTATAGAAATAGACAGGCGCACAGAGGCACACCTCGTATAATACGTTCTAAATAAATATATGTGTACAAAAGGGTGAAATATCCGCACTCACTTGGTTTAACCTCACGATATGAGGTATTTAAGTAGCACTTGTGTTAGTAAGATGTCACTCTTTGCTTGCTGGGCAGTCCAATCTCTTTCCACACCTCCTTGGAGTCCTAAACGATAGGTGTCCTTCTCAAGGTGGTTACACCTTAATGGGTGTGCTGTAATGAAGCATTGTGGGAGCTTAAAGTGTGCCAAGAGTTGCTGAGTGAGGAGTTTGGCATTACAGCACACCCATTAAGGTGTAACCACCTTGAGAAGGACACCTATCGTTTAGGACTCCAAGGAGGTGTGGAAAGAGATTGGACTGCAACAGCAAGCAAAGAGTGACATCTTACTAACACAAGTGCTACTTAAATACCTCATATCGTGAGGTTAAACCAAGTGAGTGCGGATATTTCACCCTTTTGTACACATATATTTATTTAGAATGTATTACACGAGGTGTGCCTCTGTGCGCCTGTCTATTTCTATACTTTTCATATATATATATATATATATATATATATATATATATATATATATATATATATATATATATATATATATATATATATATATATATAAGCAAGGAAGGAAGTCCGGACAGCATCTCAAAACAGGTAGTGCACTTTATTGAAGTAAATAGCGTAATCATAAAAACAGCAGTGTTCGTGCATAAGGATGCAAGTACAAAGATAGAGTGTAGCTATGGCCAGGTGGTGGGGTAAGTTAGGAGCACTGAAAAAGGGCTTGTCTTACGCGTTTCAGCTCCTATTGAGCCTTATTCATAGACTGCAACTATATATATATATATATATATATATATATATATATATATACACACACACATATACAGGTATACCTCACTTTACAGCGCTTCGCTAATACAGCACTCTGTGGGGCTGAAGTTCAACCTCCAAGGATTTTGAAACAGTGCTGTAATCATTATGATATTGCAAGAAAAGTGACTGGCACCATTTTGTTATGCGCAGTTCACTCTGTTTACAGCATTACAGTGCAATCTGTGTCTCAGTGCTATAGTATGGCAAATTTTACTACAGTAATTGTCACTATTTTACATGTACAGTATTTATTGAATCCTAATTGAATACTGTGCTGTGCTAAACTAAACGTAGCACTATTGCACCCCTAATATATGTTAGTTCAAAAATGTTTTCAAGTTTTTAAACACACTGGCAAGTGAAAAGAAAGCTAAAACTGCCTTGTTTCACTTTAAGGCGGTTTTCACTTTACAGCGGGACTCCGGTCCCTAACTCGCTGTATGAGCGGTGTATACCTTTTTATATATATATACATATATATATATATATATATATATATATATATATACACACAGTATATACTATACATATATATATATATATATATATACACATATATATATATATCTCAAAGATAAAAAAGGCAGGCACTCTCCGTATCTTTAAACAGCAATTTGTGTAATCCATAATCGTGACGTTTCAGGGTTTCACCCCCGTCTTCAGACTTACATAACATTAAATACTGTAAATACAAACTTATATACCCTACTTACCCCAAGTGCCTTATCTGATGGTAATCACACCGTGAGTGCGTTCCAGCAGTAGCCACCCGGCGCATAGCTTGCATCATCAAAGCTGCCGTACATTTCCTAGCAACCAGCCGCCAGAGGCAAAAACCACCTCGTGTAAACAGGTCAGAGCCGTAGCCCAGCGCATAGCATGCGTCATTACAAGCGCCGTTCATTGCCAGGCAACCTATACACCATACACTACTAACATAGTGAACTCTAGATTATCTAGTGAATCTAACTTATAAAACTAAAAACACATGACAGTATGTCAATATCTCAACTAATATCTGTTACTATTAACCCAAGTAGCTACTCTATACCTGAAATGACAAGGGAGCAGCATATCTAACTAGATATCTCATAGGAATATATATATGTTTTAAGGGGTTCTATCTATATTTGGCCAACACAATATCTATAATATTTCAATAGCCCAGCATACCATGTGGCCATATTTTGGGGTAACTTAGTGGGTTACTTTATGGTGGAGGGTGTGGTGGTTTAGGGGTTAATAATGTAGAAGGGTAGTTTGCGATGTGGGGGTGTGGTCTTGTGGACTTTCACCACCATGAAAGAAATTACTTTTTCAGGTAAGAATACATTTTGTCTTCTTTCATATGGTGGTAGGAGCCCTCAAGCCATTACTCCTGGGAACTAATACCCAAGCTGTGGAGTCCAAAAGTAATTGGGCGGGAAAAATATTTTAAAGCAGGCACCTAAATACCAGACACTGCTGCAACAAATACAGAAGTTAAATGTTCAAAGCATGAAAGTTCTAAAAAAGAAACCTGTAAAGCTTATAAAGCAACAAATTAATTTTCCAAAGAGGAGATATTGATTTAGACACACTGGATATATCCTGACTAAGACTGAACAAAGGCTAGATGTCAAGACATTCAGCCATTTTCATGTAGTATGAAAAAGAAAAAGCCAAAATATGACTCTTTAAAAGAGTTAGCAGATAAGTCATTGGGGACGATTTATTAAGGACCGAATGGCCCTGAATGCCCTTGTTTCTGAAACAGTAGTTAAGAAGCAGCGGTCTTAAGACCGCTGCTTCTTTAACTCGTTCGCCTGCTCTGAGACGGTGGACATCAATCTGCCCGATCGCATACAATCGTGTTGATTGACACCGTCTGCTAGTGGCCAATTGGCTGCGAATCTGCACGGGGGGCATTGCACAAGCAGTTCACCATAACTGCTTGTGCAATGATAAATGCCAAAAGCATATGCTGTCGGCATTCAGCGATGTCGGGTGGACATGACCACTACAGTGGATCATGTCCGTCCAACAGTTAGTAAATCGGCCCCATTATCTGAACTAACTTGCAAAAGGAAGAATTCTTGGAATGCAAGCTAAAACCCATGTTTTCTTCGAAGGAAAGAAACAACTTTCCAAAACGTTTGAGAAATGTTACTTGTAACAGGGTTTATGGTCTTAAATAAGGAGTTAAATACAGCATAAAAGAAACCTAAGATCGGTATTCAATCTCTAATGAATCAAGATGAGACACTTGAGATTCTTGATGATTGGAGAAAGCTTGACATCTGAATCAGATTTGCAAACCAAGTTCTGCAGGGCCTGACTGGAGCAGAATGCTCTATTCCATTCAACTATGGGGTAGATTTACTATCAGTCGAGTGGACATGATTCGCTACAGCGAATCATGTCCGCTCAACATTGCTAAATGCTGACAGCTTATCATTGCACAAACATTTCTAGTGAAATGCTTGTACAATGCAGCCCCCTGTTCACTGGCGGCCAACTGGCAACTAGCAGGGGCTGTCAATCATCCCGATCGTATAAGATCGGGATGATTTCACTCCACCACCACAAAAGGTGGAGGACAAGTTAAGGAGCAGTGGTCTTATGACCACTGCTTCTTAACTTCCATTTCAGGCATTTGCTGCATCATAAATGAAGCCCTATGACTCTTGGAAACAGAAGTTATCAGGTCTATGTTTGGGAGACCCCATTGTTCCACAATCTGGAAAAAAACTACTTGAAGGAGAAACCATTCCTGTGAAAAGTATTACCTACAAAGGAAATCTGCTTCCCAAATTTCCTTCCTGGGATGCGAAATATAGAAAATGTTTCTGTGTCCAATCAAAAAACCTTGAGACTTCCTTCATTGCTAAGGAACTACAAGTTCCCTTTTGATAGTGGATATAAGCTACAGCTGTAACATTGTCTGAATGAAAACTGGGATAAGTTTCTCCTTTCAGAAGACAGCTTTAAAAGGACCTAAAGATTGCACGTCCAAGATAATTATTCTTAACCTCACCTCCTGAGGAAACAAAACTCCCTGTTGTCTCCTGAGCCCCCAGAATGAACCTTAATCCAAGAGAATGCCGTCTGCAGACATTATTTTCTTGGTTGGTAGAATAAAGGACACCCCCATTAAAATAGTTTGGAAAACTATGCAATGGGATAGAGACTGCCACACTGAAGAATCTCAAAGCATTTTATGAGATAGATTGCCAAAGAATGCAAAGTTGAAGAGATCTCAAATATAACCGTGCAAAAGGAAGAACACTTGATGCTACAATCTCATAAGAACTAACACTTCCATAAATTGAGCTACAGATGGGTTGGAAGTTTAGTTTAGTTCTGAGAAAATTTACTGTAACTATGATCCCTGATCCATTAGACAAAGCTGCCTAGTCACTGAGTCTATAATGACTGCTAGAAAAGAGACTATTGATAAATGAGAAAGGTAACTCTTTCAAATTAATTCTCCTACCATGTCTTCAAAGAAAACAACAGTAGAATGTTGGTATGGAATACATCTGAAGGAAAAAGTGGAACCTGAACCAATATATTGTCCAGGCATAGAGCCACTGAACTACATTAGTATGTATTATAAACAAGAGAGTTCCTAGAACCTTTGTAATTATTCTGGGAGCTGTAGATAGACCAAATGAAAGAGCGACAAACAGAAAAAGAAAGAAGCTGGAAATGGTCTAGGAATTTGATGTAAGGCATCCTTAAAATTAAATGTTGACATAAGTTGACCCTGTTGAATAAGGAAAAGAACTGCCCAGATTGTTACTATTTTGAAAATTCTGCAAATTTAAGTCCATAAATGGTCCGAAAATTGCCTCTTTCTTGGGAATTATGGAAGAGGATTGAATAAAATTCTTAGCTTTGTTCCAAAACTTAATCTACAGCTAATAAAATTATTTTAATGAGAGCCTCAGGAATCAAAAGAATATGTCTTGTGACTTAGTAGAAGGTTTAAAACTCAAATTCATTTGTTTGGAAGGTTTTTACACAGATGATTTAGGGTCTTGAACACCTAAAGTAATATTTAATAAAGGTGGAATTAGTCTTTTACATGTGTATGTCCCCTGGTTATGATGTACCTCATAATTGGTATACCTGCTAAAAGCACGTGAGTGCAAGAAATGGCTGCACTTACCTCAGATGCACCCAAATCTATTGTGCAGAGTGGCTGCAGAAAAAGACTGCTTCCAGTAGAGAGCCCATCAAGTGCTGTGTACATCACAGCAGCGGATCTATGTAAGGAGTATATTGATGACCCAACAGGAGGAGGTTAGGAGACCGGTCCCTGTGACACCTATGCCAGGCTTGTGAATAACTTCTGTAATGGGATTGATTGTGTCTGTGCCCAATGCTCCAATCTCTTCTCTGTCTTTCTGTAGCAGCCCTCTGAAAGGAAAATGGGCATCAAATCAGTCTGAGGACCCAACAAAAAAAATGGAGCACCTCAATTCTTCACCCAACTCCTATGCAGGCAAAGATTAAACTCTTGGGGCTTTGGTAATATGTGCCTCCTCCTAGTGGCCAGGAGTAGAATCCTAGAAGAAATGCGATGTGGACTCTTCAATAAGATTTGAAAAGGGCAATTAATCATCTAGATGATTTGAACAGATACACAAGAGGTTTTGTTAAAGTGTTTGATTAGTTCTTTCAGACCATACGATTATGGGTAATAAGCAGAAGACAGAAAAATTATGATCTGAAGAAAATGGCAGATTTACAGTGAAAATTACAGTCTTCTGTCCAAGAGGACTTCACAGGTTAGACCATGGAGACAGACATTCTAGCAAGCAAATATGAAGGCTGTTTCCATAGAAAAAGGAAGATGTTTGTGAGTGATTATAATAAACTTGTCTATAACAAAAAGGATAGTGATAAATCTTTTGGAAGGTAGCTCATCAATAAAACGCCTGGAGGCCGAAGAAAACTATCTCTTGGTAATGGGAAACAGATATAAGAATCTTTCTGGATATTGACAAAGATTAGGCTTCAACACAAACCTGGCAAAAGGTTATGTAGTGAGTAACAAATTTAAAACCAGTAACAAAACATTATTTTACAGCAAATAAATACTTTACTTGACTGGAGAGGGGGGGGGGGGCATTAGAAAACCTGTTCCTCAATTAATGGCTAAGATGTGACTATGAAATGTTTGGGAGACAAGCATTTTTTAAAGAGACAGGATCAGGACTGGTATCATAGAGAAGAGAAATTGTTTCAACCGCCCTAATTTTTGAGCTATGTTTTTAGATAATATAAAAACTAGATGACAAAAAAAATAACCAACAAAACAAAAGAGGAAACTCATGGTTTTGAATATAGTAACAGGATAAACTGTTTTTTTTTTTGTTTGTTTGTTTTTTTTTTGTATCAAGCAATTCTCAATAAACCACATCATAGTTCATTTTAGAAGCATTCAGTTTATGAGAAAAGTAAGCTACCCTGTGAAACTAATTTTTAGGAGATTAATACTTGAAAAGAACAGCTACAAATTAATCTTCAAATTTAAACACTTACAAAGTATACAGAGACAAAGAGTCAGAAGAAATGAGAAAAGAAGCAGAAGGAAAGAGTGTTTCTCAAAAGCTTGTCATCCATCCTTAGTTCTAAGGAATTGAGTTTGTTTGTTGGTTTTGTAATGGGCAGGCAGGGGAATCTTGAAGAAGTCCCAGATCAACCTTTAGTAAAACTTAGCAAATCCTTCCAACTGTTACACAGCTTTCCTTTCTTGTTCTAGCTGAGAGAGACACTTTTTTATCCATCTGATTCCCAGTAGTTGTGATCTAACTTAGTTTCAAGCATGCAGTTCTCTAGCTTAATAATTTATCATAGAACAAAAACAAGGAAAAAGGAGATGCCTTGACATAAATGCTGTCAATGGGCTCCATTTATCAAGCAGCGGATGCTGTTTCAGAGGCCTATCGTTTCAGGCTCACCTGAAACTAAAGTTAAGACGCAGCAGTTGTAAGACCACTGCTCCTTAAACTATCTGCCACCTAAAAGGTGGCGGATTGATATTATCCCAAACTGATCCGATCAGGATGATTGACAGCCCCTGCTAGCGAACGAATGGCTGTCAGTGCACAGGGGGCGGCATTGCACAAGCATTTCTGGTGAAATGTTTGTGCAATGATAAATGTGGACAGCGTATATAGTCCTCGTTTAGCCATTTCGAGCGGACAAGATTCGCTTTGTCTGCTCAATACTTGATAAATCAAGCCTAATGTCTGTTTAAGTTGGACAACATGTCACCTTAATAAGCCAGCATAAATAATCTAGGTAGTCGCCGAAACTGTTATAAAAATACTAAAAATCCAGGAGCATTACAGAGGCCAAAGGGCACTATCAAGTTTTTAAATTGGTCATTGTGTTTCTGAAGGCAGTCTTCTGTTCATCTCCCACTGTGATTTATATTGTATGCTCACAAAGATTACATTGAATGAAAATGTTAACTAATGTGTCTGAGAAACGCTGATGTTAATGAGAGTGGACATCCATTTAAAATAGTGATATTTTTCAAATCACAATGGTCAATGCAAGGCTAGAGTAAGTGATCCTTCCTTTGGACTAAGAAACAGATTTTAATGGCCGATAAAAAGTAGCCATTGAGACATTGCAAGTAAAAGCAAAGGGAATAAAACCATAAAAAAGACATGGTTCATAACCTTGTTTTAAATTAAATGTTCAGCTTTTGTGCATAAGACAGAACAGATTTGAATAATAAAGCAAACCTCAAAATGTTTTTATTTGAAAGGGACAGTCTCTGATGCTAAGCTTTGTCTTGCCGTCCCTCTGAGCTAGTCACAGGTCCCTATTTTCATAAATTTCCTTAGATCCACCCACTGACCAGCCCGACATGCTCAGACACACCCACTGACCACCCAGACACGACCATGATCCTGCCCAGTAAACACCCATGATCCCCCTCCTACAACCACAGCTTCTCTTACAAAACAGTAAAAGACCCCCATCAACCTCCTGACTCCCTGATACCCAGCCACAAATGTTCAGAAGTATCATAAAGGAGATGATCTTAATCTTGACCATGTTTTCTGCAGACGATTTTAAACAGAGTTTATAGTCAATGTATTTTTCCAATGAAACAAAAATGTTGCTGCCATTCATACCACTGTAGCTCAGAACTGTCACCTAGTGTTAATCTCCAGATTTTGTAAATTCAAAAATGGAATGTGCACAATTTATGACCAAAAAAAATATGGTTTTAGCAACTACATTATAGGTTGAAGTGTCTGTATTTCTTTCATGTAATTAGCAAGAGTCCATGAGCTAGTGACGTATGGGATATACATTCCTACCAGGAGGGGCAAAGTTTCCCAAACCTCAAAATGCCTATAAATACACCCCTCACCACACCCACAATTCAGTTTTACAAACTTTGCCTCCTATGGAGGTGGTGAAGTAAGTTTGTGCTAGATTCTACGTTGATATGCGCTCCGCAGCAAGTTGGAGCCCGGTTTTCCTCTCAGCGTGCAGTGAATGTCAGAGGGATGTGAGGAGAGTATTGCCTATTTGAATGCAGTGATCTCCTTCTACGGGGTCTATTTCATAGGTTCTCTGTTATCGGTCGTAGAGATTCATCTCTTACCTCCCTTTTCAGATCGACGATATACTCTTATTTATATACCATTACCTCTGCTGATTCTCGTTTCAGTACTGGTTTGGCTTTCTACAAACATGTAGATGAGTGTCCTGGGGTAAGTAAATCTTATTTTCTGTGACACTCTAAGCTATGGTTGGGCACTTTGTTTATAAAGTTCTAAATATATGTATTCAAACATTTATTTGCCTTGTCTCAGAATGTTCAACATTCCTTATTTTTCAGACAGTCAGTTTCATATTTGGGATAATGCATTTGAATTAATCATTTTTTCTTACCTTCAAAAATTTGACTCTTTTTCCCTGTGGGCTGTTAGGCTCGCGGGGGCTGAAAATGCTTCATTTTATTGCGTCATTCTTGGCGCAGACTTTTTTGGCGCAAAAAAATCTTTTCCGTTTCCGGCGTCCTACGTGTCGCCGGAAGTTGCGTCATTTTTTGACGTTATTTTGCGCCAAAGATGTCGGCGTTCCGGATGTGGCGTCATTTTTGGCGCCAAAAGCATTTAGGCGCCAAATAATGTGGGCGTCTTATTTGGCGCCAAAAAATATGGGCGTCACTTTTGTCTCCACATTATTTAAGTCTCATTTTTTATTGCTTCTGGTTGCTAGAAGCTTGTTCTTTGGCATTTTTTCCCATTCCTGAAACTGTCATTTAAGGAATTTGATCAATTTTGCTTTATATGTTGTTTTTTCTCTTACATATTGCAAGATGTCTCACGTTGCATCTGAGTCAGAAGATACTACAGGAAAATCGCTGTCTAGTGCTGGATCTACCAAAGCTAAGTGTATCTGCTGTAAACTTTTGGTAGCTATTCCTCCGGCTGTTGTTTGTATTAATTGTCATGACAAACTTGTTAATGCAGAGAATATTTCCTTTAGTAAAGTACCATTGTCTGTTGCAGTTCCCTCAACATCTAAGGTGCAGAATGTTCCTGATAACATAAGAGATTTTGTTTCTGAATCCATCAAGAAGGCTATGTCTGTTATTTCTCCTTCTAGTAAACGTAAAAAATCTTTTAAAACTTCTCTCCCTACAGATGAATTTTTAAATGTACATCATCATTCTGATTCTGATGACTCTTCTGGTTCAGAAGATTCTGTCTCAGAGATTGATGCTGATAAATCTTCATATTTATTTAAAATGGAATTTATTCGTTCTTTATTTAAAGAAGTACTAATTGCTTTAGAAATAGAGGATTCTGGTCCTCTTGATACTAATTCTAAACGTTTAGATAAGGTATTTAAATCTCCTGTGGTTATTCCAGAAGTTTTTCCTGTTCCTAATGCTATTTCTGAAGTAATTTCCAAAGAATGGGATAAATTGGGTAATTCTTTTACTCCTTCTAAACGTTTTAAGCAATTATATCCTGTGCCGTCTGACAGATTAGAATTTTGGGACAAGATCCCTAAAGTTGATGGGGCTATTGCTACCCTTGCTAAACGTACTACTATTCCTACGTCAGATGGTACTTCGTTTAAGGATCCTTTAGATAGGAAAATTGAATCCTTTCTAAGAAAAGCTTATCTGTGTTCAGGTAATCTTCTTAGACCTGCTATATCATTGGCTGATGTTGCTGCAGCTTCAACTTTTTGGTTGGAAACTTTAGCGCAACAAGTAACAGATCATGATTCTCATGATATTATTATTCTTCTTCAGCATGCTAATAATTTTATCTGTGATGCCATTTTTGATATTATCAGAGTTGATGTCAGGTTTATGTCTCTAGCTATTTTAGCTAGAAGGGCTTTATGGCTTAAAACTTGGAATGCTGATATGGCTTCTAAATCAACTCTACTTTCCATTTCTTTCCAGGGTAACAAATTATTTGGTTCTCAGTTGGATTCTATTATCTCAACTGTTACTGGTGGGAAAGGAACTTTTTTACCACAGGATAAAAAATCTAAGGGTAAAAACAGGGCTAATAATCGTTTTCGTTCCTTTCGTTTCAACAAAGAACAAAAGCCTAATCCTTCATCCTCAGGAGCAGTTTCAGTTTGGAAACCATCTCCAGTCTGGAATAAATCCAAGCCTGCTAGAAAGCCAAAGCCTGCTTCTAAGTCCACATGAAGGTGCGGCCCTCATTCCAGCTCAGCTGGTAGGGGGCAGGTTACGTTTTTTCAAAGAAATTTGGATCAATTCTGTTCACAATCTTTGGATTCAGAACATTGTTTCAGAAGGGTACAGAATTGGTTTCAAGTTGAGACCTCCTGCAAAGAGATTTTTTCTTTCCCGTGTCCCAGTGTAAATCCAGTGAAAGCTCAAGCATTTCTGAATTGTGTTTCAGATCTAGAGTTGGCTGGAGTAATTATGCCAGTTCCAGTTCCGGAACAGGGGATGGGGTTTTATTCAAATCTCTTCATTGTACCAAAGAAGGAGAATTCCTTCAGACCAGTTCTGGATCTAAAAATATTGAATCGTTATGTAAGGATACCAACATTCAAGATGGTAACTGTAAGGACTATCTTGCCTTTTGTTCAGCAAGGGAATTATATGTCCACAATAGATTTACAGGATGCATATCTGCATATTCCGATTCATCCAGATCATTATCAGTTCCTGAGATTCTCTTTTCTGGACAAGCATTACCAGTTTGTGGCTCTGCCGTTTGGCCTAGCTACAGCTCCAAGAATTTTTACAAAGGTTCTCGGTGCCCTTCTGTCTGTAATCAGAGAACAGGGTATTGTGGTATTTCCTTATTTGGACGATATCTTGGTACTTGCTCAAATCTTTACATTTAGCAGAATCTCATACGAATCGACTTGTGTTGTTTCTTCAAGATCATGGTTGGAGGATCAATTTACCAACAAGTTCATTGATTCCTCAGACAAGGGTAACCTTTCTGGGTTTCCAGATAGATTCAGTGTCCATGACTCTGTCTTTAACAGACAAGAGACGTCTAAAACTGATTTCAGCTTGTCGAAACCTTCAGTCACAATCATTCCCTTCGGTAGCCTTATGCATGGAAATTCTAGGTCTTATGACTGCTGCATCGGACGCGATCCCCTTTGCTCGTTTTCACATGCGACCTCTTCAGCTTTGTATGCTGAATCAATGGTGCAAGGATTACACAAAGATATCTCAATTAATATCTTTAAAACCGATTGTTCAACACTCTCTAACATGGTGGACAGATCACCATCGTTTAATTCAGGGGGCTTCTTTTGTGCTTCCGACCTGGACTGTAATTTCAACAGATGCAAGTCTCACAGGTTGGGGAGCTGTGTGGGGATCTCTGACGGCACAAGGAGTTTGGGAATCTCAGGAGGTGAGATTGCTGATAAATATTTTGGAACTCCGTGCAATTTTCAGAGCTCTTCAGTTTTGGCCTCTTCTGAAGAGAGAATCATTCATTTGCTTTCAGACAGACAATGTCACAACTGTGGCATACATCAATCATCAAGGAGGGACTCACAGTCCTCTGGCTATGAAAGAAGTATCTCGAATTTTGGTTTGGGCGGAATCCAGCTCCTGTCTAATCTCTGCAGTTCATATCCCAGGTATAGACAATTGGGAAGCGGATTATCTCAGTCGCCAAACGTTGCATCCGGGCGAATGGTCTCTTCACCCAGAGGTATTTCTTCAGATTGTTCAAATGTGGGAACTTCCAGAAATAGATCTGATGGCGTCTCATCTAAACAAGAAACTTCCCAGGTATCTGTCCAGATCCCGGGATCCTCAGGCGGAGGCAGTGGATGCATTATCACTTCCTTGGAAGTATCATCCTGCCTATATCTTTCCGCCTCTAGTTCTTCTTCCAAGAGTAATCTCCAAGATTCTGAAGGAATGCTCGTTTGTTCTGCTGGTAGCTCCGGCATGGCCTCACAGGTTTTGGTATGCGGATCTTGTCCGGATGGCCTCTTGCCAACCGTGGACTCTTCCGTTAAGACCAGACCTTCTGTCGCAAGGTCCTTTTTTCCATCAGGATCTAAAATCCTTAAATTTAAAGGTATGGAGATTGAACGCTTGATTCTTGGTCAAAGAGGTTTCTCTGACTCTGTGATTAATACTATGTTACAGGCTCGTAAATCTGTATCTAGAGAGATATATTATAGAGTCTGGAAGACTTATATTTCTTGGTGTCTTTCTCATCATTTTTCTTGGCATTCTTTTAGAATACCGAGAATTTTACAGTTTCTTCAGGATGGTTTAGATAAGGGTTTGTCCGCAAGTTCCTTGAAAGGACAAATCTCTGCTCTTTCTGTTCTTTTTGACAGAAAGATTGCTATTTTTCCTGATATTCATTGTTTTGTACAAGCTTTGGTTCATATAAAACCTGTCATTAAGTCAATTTCTCCTCCTTGGAGTTTGAATTTGGTTCTGGGAGCTCTTCAAGCTCCTCCGTTTGAACCTATGCATTCATTGGACATTAAATTACTTTCTTGGAAAGTTTTGTTCCTTTTGGCAATCTCTTCTGCCAGAAGAGTTTCTGAATTATCTGCTCTTTCTTGTGAGTCTCCTTTTCTGATTTTTCATCAGGATAAGGCGGTGTTGCGAACTTCTTTTGAATTTTTACCTAAAGTTGTAAATTCCAACAACATTAGTAGAGATATTGTGGTTCCTTCATTATGTCCTAATCCTAAGAATTCTAAGGAGAAATCGTTGCATTCTTTGGATGTTGTTAGAGCTTTGAAATATTATGTTGAAGCTACTAAGTCTTTCCGAAAGACTTCTAGTCTATTTGTTATCTTTTCCGGTTCTAGAAAAGGCCAGAAAGCTTCTGCCATTTCTTTGGCATCTTGGTTGAAATCTTTAATTCATCTTGCCTATGTTGAGTCGGGTAAAACTCCGCCTCAGAGGATTACAGCTCATTCTACTAGGTCAGTTTCTACTTCCTGGGCGTTTAGGAATGAAGCTTCGGTTGACCAGATTTGCAAAGCAGCAACTTGGTCCTCTTTGCATACTTTTACTAAATTCTACCATTTTGATGTATTTTCTTCTTCTGAAGCAGTTTTTGGTAGAAAAGTACTTCAGGCAGCGGTTTCAGTTTGAATCTTCTGCTTATGTTTTTCATTAAATTTTATTTTGGGTGTGGATTATTTTCAGCAGGAATTGGCTGTCTTTATTTTATCCCTCCCTCTCTAGTGACTCTTGTGTGGAAAGATCCACATCTTGGGTAATCATTATCCCATACGTCACTAGCTCATGGACTCTTGCTAATTACATGCAAGAAAACATAATTTATGTAAGAACTTACCTGATAAATTAATTTCTTTCATATTAGCAAGAGTCCATGAGGCCCGCCCTTTTTTTGTGGTGGTTATGATTTTGTATAAAGCACAATTATTCCAATTCCTTATTTTTATATGCTTTCGCACTTTTTTATCACCCCACTTCTTGGCTATTCGTTAAACTGAATTGTGGGTGTGGTGAGGGGTGTATTTATAGGCATTTTGAGGTTTGGGAAACTTTGCCCCTCCTGGTAGGAATGTATATCCCATACGTCACTAGCTCATGGACTCTTGCTAATATGAAAGAAATGAATTTATCAGGTAAGTTCTTACATAAATTATGTTTTTTATTGATCCCTATTAATAGTGTGCAATGATGCTAAAAGGTGACGTATGCAATTAACCTGTTGTGTTCCAAAACCTTAGATATATGTGTTTGTCTTTCTAACAGATATAAACAGGGGCATTATGGTTATATTGGGAAAGTTTGTTAGGTTATGGATTTTCTTAATTTTTAGTAATGTAAAAGTACTTAGTAGCATCTAGAGATATACTATATCTAGACAGGGAGCACGGAGGCCTCGGCATCCCTAACCTCATTAACTATTACAAAGTTGCGCATCTTGCACATATAATAGCATGGAATCAATCCCTATCTTCCAAACCATGGACCCAACTAGAATCACTCATAGTAGACAAGAACCTGGGAGAGCTGTGCTGAGTACCAACAAAATACAGACCATTGGACAAAATATCCAACTATTACATAGCGAGCACATTGAAAATTTGGGACAGCTTAATCTCGACAACCAAAACAATATCAAGTCCAATCTCACTACTGACTGCACTCCTTGACAACCCATTATTCGCACAACCCAAACCGACTATAACAAACATGTTAAATGGCAAACCAAGAAATATCCCTGTGCATCCCCTACTAACTAGTGCGAGCTTCTGATCTAAAGCAGACATTTCCCAAACTATAGGTCCCCCCTTCCAAAACTGGTTTTCCTATTTTCAAGCATGCCACGTGATCCTATCCAACCCCAATAAACCTGACCTCATAAGACCCCTTACCCCATTTGAAGAAATCTGATCTAAACCTAATACAGTAAGATCACATGTATTCCTCGCATACAAAATACTGACGGGTTTGTTTCCCGATAAGTGACCAACATACATAGCAAAGTGGGAGAAGGAGTTGAATATCTTGCTAACTAATGCACAATGGGGAAAGATATTCGGTTCAATTAAAAAATACTCAATATCCTTAACCATAGCTGAAACTAATATGATAAAATCCTCTCAAGATGGTACCTGACACCACACCGCCTTCACAGCATATTCCCACAAACATTTTCCCACTTCTGTAGGCGCTGCAGTAAAATGGGTATCATGTCCAGGGGCGGAACTACAGGGGATGCAGAGGACGCAATTGCGACTGGGCCCCTGAGGGTGTGGGCCCAGCTTAAAAAAAATATATACATTTTCTTCAATAAAAAACGTTGACCTGCCACTGCCTGCACTGATATCATGTGAGTGTGACATGATGCTTCACTAGTGTCTCTTACTACAGGGGTTAGTGTTTCTGTTTTACCCATTGGTGTTTATGTGTGTGTGTGTATCTATGTATCTATGTATGTATGTATGTACTGTATGTGACTGTGTGTGTATTTATGCATGTATGTATGTGTGTGTGTATGTTTGTGGAACCAGCAAATTACAGACCTTGTTACTACAGCATGGCAGGAGGGGGTAAACAGTACTACTATATACAGTACGGGGGGGCTGGACCATGTCACAGACTACTGTGGTCACTTTATAAAGTACTGGGGCAGGTAGGGTCAGGCCAGCCATCTCACTGGCAGATTACAGACTGTGTCACTAACTCACTATATACAGTACTGGTGGGTTAAACAGTGTCACTATATACAGTAATAGGGGGTCAGACCATCTCACAGACTGTGGGCACAGGGTACCTCCTTTTGCAGACATAATCTGATTCACATTTTTTTTCTGTGTTAAATGTAAAATAAAAATAAAAATACATGTATCAAATTCACCTTTTTTTTGGGGGGGGGGGGGCTTCTTAAATCATTGCACCTAGGCCCTGTGATTTCTAGTTACGCCTCTGATCATGTCCCATATCTGGTAGTCCTGTCCTCTCCTTAAATCTTACTGGGCCGATATCGCTAAATATATAAATAAAAAATTTGGGACTTACGTTGGAACTTTCCTCAGAAAAGATACTACTCAATAGCACCCCCAAAATCTTGTGTAAATATTGACAAAAACTATTACAATGCATGCTGAACTGCGCTAAAATTACTCATTCCTAAATTCTGGGGAAAAATGCAAGTCTCTTCATACATGTTGTGGCTCCAAGAGGTCGATCATGATTATCTCTAAAAAAGCTATATTATAGTTTTAACGGTAGACAAGAATTTATTTTAGATAAAATATATATCTGGGAACAGAAAACACACACATAATACACAACTCAACCTAGTGTAATTCATTACTTTGAGGAGTTGGCCAAATATTAAATATATGTGACATGACACATTGTTACCAGTTTCAGAAATAAACGCCTAGATTACGAGTTTTTTCGGTAAAGACCTGCGGTGCTAACGAGCCTTTTTTTTCCAGCGCACCCTTAAGACAACGCTGGCATTACGAGTTGTCTGAATGGCTGCGTTAGCCTCAGAAAAGTGAGCGTTGAGCAAAATTTAGCTCCACTTTAACCCTCAATACCAGCGTTGCTTACGGTAGCGGTAAGCTGGAAAAACGTGCTTGTGCACGATTTCCCCATAGGGTACAATGGGGCTGAGCTGGCTGAAAAAAAAACTAACACCTGCAGAAAAGCAGCGCTCAGCTCCTAACGCAGCCCCATTGTTTCCTATGGGGAAACACTTTCTAAGTCTACACCTAACACCCTAACATGAACCCCAAGTCCAAACACCCCTAACCTTACACTTATTAACCCCTAATCTGCCGCCCCCGCTATCGCTGACACCTGCATTATACTATTAACCCCTAATCTTCCGCTCCGGACACCGCCGCAACCTACATTATTCCTATGAACCCCTAATCTGCTGCCCCTAACATCGCCGACACCTATATTATATTTATTAACCCCTAATCTGTCCCCCCCAATGTCGCCGCCACCTACCTACACTTATTAACCCCTAATCTGCCGACCGGACATCGCCGCCACTATAATAAATGTATTAACCCCTAAACTGCCGCACTCCCACCTCGCAAACACTATAATACATTTTGTTAACCCCTAATCTGCCCTCCCTAACATCGCTGCCACCTACCTACAATTATTAACCCCTAATCTCCCGCCCCCAACGTCGCCGCTACTATAATAAAGTTATTAACCCCTAAACCTAAGTCTAACCCTAACCCTAACACCCCCCTAAGTTAAATATAATTTAAATAAAACGAACTAAAATTACTATCATTAAATAAATTAATTACCTGTAAAATAAATCCTAACCTAAGTTACAAATACACCTAACACTACACTATCAATAAATTAATTAAATAAATTAACTGCAATTATCTAACATAAAATACAATTAAATAAACTAAAATATAGTACAAAAAAAACAAACACTAAATTACAAAAAATAAAAAAATATTACAAGAATTTTAATCTAATTACACCTAATCTAAGCCACCTAATAAAATAAAAAAGCCCCCCAAAATAATAAAATTCCCTACCCTAAACTAAATTACAAAGTAATCAGCTCTTTTACCAGACCTTAAAAAGGCTTTTTGCATTGCCCCAAAGTAATCAGCTCTTTTACCTGTAAAAAAAAATACAAGACCCCCCCAACATTACAACCCACCACCCACACACCCCTACTCTAAAACCCACCTGATCCCCCCTTAAAAAAACCTAACACAACCCCCCTGAAGATCACCCTACCTTGAGCCATGTTCAGGCAGCCGGCCGGCCGGCCTTCGATGGGACAGAAGAGGACATCCGGACCGGCAGAAGTCTTCATCCTATCCGGGCAGAAGAGGACATCTGGACCGGCAGACATCTTCATCCAGGCGGCATCTTCTATCTTCATCCTTCCGGAGCGGAGCCGAGCCATCTTCTATCCAGCCGACGCGGAGCCATCCTCTTCTTCCGACGGACTAACGACGAATGAAGGTTCCTTTAAATGACGTCATCCAAGATGGCGTCCCTCGAATTACGATTGGCTGATTGGATGAGCCAAGAGAATTGACCTTGCATTCTATTGGCTCATCCAATCAGCCAATCGGATTGAACTTCAATCCGATTGGCTGATTAAATCAACCAATCAGATTTTTCCTACCTTAATTCCGATTGGCTGATTGAATCCTATCAGCCAATCGGAATTCGAGGGACGCCATCTTGGATGACGTCATTTAAAGGAACCTTCATTTGTCGTTAGTCCGTCGGAAGAAGAGGATGGCTCCGCGTCGGCTGGATAGAAGATGGCTCTGCTCCGCTCCGGAAGGATGAAGATAGAAGATGCCGCTTGGATGAAGATGTCTGCTGGTCCGGATGTCCCCTTCTGCCTGGATAGGATGAAGACTTCTGCCGGTCCGGATGTCCTCTTCTGTCCCATCGATGGCCGGCTGGCTGAACACGGCTCAAGGTAGGGTGATCTTCAGGGGGGTAGTGTTAGGTTTTTTAAGGGGGGATCGGGTGGGTTTGTTGGGGGGGTCTTGTATTTTTTTTTACAGGTAAAAGAGCTGATTACTTTGTAATTTAGTTTAGGGTAGGGAATTTTATTATTTTGGGGGGCTTTTTTATTTTATTAGGTGGCTTAGATTAGGTGTAATTAGATTAAAATTCTTGTAATATTTTTTTATTTTTTGTAATTTAGTGTTTGTAATTTAGTTTAGGGTAGGGAATTTTATTATTTTGGGGGGCTTTTTTATTTTATCAGGGGGCTTAGATTAGGTGTAATTAGATTAAAATTCTTGTAATATTTTTTTAATTTTTGTAATTTAGTGTTTGTGTTTTTACTATAGTTTAGTTTATTTAATTGTATTTTATGTTAGATAATTGTAGTTAATTTATTTAATTAATTTATTGATAGTGTAGTGTTAGGTGTATTTGTAACTTAGGTTAGGATTTATTTTACTGGTAATTTTGTATTTATTTAAGCTAGGTAGCTATTAAATAGTTAATAACTATTTAATAGCTATTGTACCTAGTTAAAATAAATAAAAGTTGCCTGTAAAATAAATTTAAATCCTAAAAATAGCTACAATGTAATTATTAATTATATTGTAGCTATATTAGGGTTTATTGTATAGGTAAGTATTTAGTTTTAAATAGGATTAATTTAACGATAGTAATTTTAGTTCGTTTTATTTAAATTATATTTAATTTAGGGGGGTGTTAGGGTTAGACTTAGGTTTAGGGGTTAAAACATTTATTATAGTGGCCGCGATGTCTGGTTGGCAGATTAGGGGTTAATAAGTGTAGGTAGGTAGGTGGCGGCGACATTGGGGGGGAATATAATATAGGTGTCGGCGGTGTCCAGTCGGCAGATTAGGGGTTAAATATTTGTATTATAGGGCTTGCGAGGTGGGGGGGCCTTGGTTTAGGGGTTCATAGGTAGTTTATGGGTGTTAGTGTACTTTGTAGCACTGTAGTTAAGAGCTTTATGTTCCGGTGTTTGCCCATAAAACTCTTAACTACTGACTTTTTTTTGTGGTTGGAGTCTTGGCGGAAGAGGGTCTACCGCTCACTTCTTCCAAGACTCGTAATACCAGCGTTAGGCAAATCCCATTGAAAAGATAGGATACGCAATTGACGTAAGGAGATTTGCGGTAGCCTCGAGTCGTGAAAAAAAAATGACCGGTAGACCCTTTCCTGCCTGACTCGTAATACCAGAGGGCGTTAAAAAGAAGCGTTAGGACCCCTTAACGCTGCTTTTTAATGCTAACACAGAACTCGTAATCTAGGCGATAGTGTTTGATTATTGTTTAAGAGTAATTTAAAGTTATATACTCAAAAGCTGAATTGTTTATACTTGTTTCAGTTTGAAATGTGAGATGTTCTGTACCTCTCTTCATCCTTGCATCTAGCATACATGCCAAAAGCTTTTATTTGAACCTGCTCATACCCGCAAGGATGACCAAAGTTATTGAACTTTGAGAGCATTACATGTATAAAGTCCAAACTGTACAAAGTCTACTGTTTTGTTTTGCCTTTTTCCCTTTACTGTAACTGAGAATTAAAATTCAATAAAAAAAACATTTCATCAAGAATTTTTTTTTACTTAGTATTATTGTGACGGACTCCGGCTACCCCGACTGGGTAGGTTCACCAAAGGATCCTTCCTGGACCTAGAACCTGCTGCTATTTAGTGGAGAAAGTGATTTTAGGCAATCCCACCCAAATAACTAGACAGACTAGCATTCAGGTGAAAACACGAAGTACATCTTTATTGGGAAAACACACCGTTTTTATACACAATCTCATCAAGATAAGAGCCTTATCAGTCCCCCAAATCTCCCACCCTTCCCGCCCCTCCAGACAGGATGGTTCCTTCCATAGAGTCCATTGTCCCATAGTGTCCAGCAATATAGTGATGGTGGTCCCGGGGTGATCCCGGGGGAGTGGCGGCACTTCCCGGGTGTTGTTGGAAAGTCCTCGGTCCCTAGCTGCTACAGTCCAAAAAGTGACATCCATGGCTGGGGGCCGGAGCTATGAGTGATTAAACGTACACTGGGAAGGCCACTGGGGGGTGGGGGTTGTAGAGGGGGGTCCAGAACCCCTGGTTCCCAAGGAGCTACCTTCCGTCAATCACCCCACCTCTTGCCCTCCACAAGGGGTACCAATCCCCAAAAGAGCGGAGCTGTGGGACAAGGGGCAGCTGGAGCGACCTGGGGTAAAGGACACCAGGGATGCGGGACAATGTGACCGGCCGGCAGTTCCAGGAACCCTGCCAGCCGGAGAGGGACTAGGCGATCAGGGGCCAGTTCTTTCATGACGATGTATAAACCATAAAATAAAGCAAATCAAGGGTCTGGGAGATCGCGGTTGCTCTAGAAAACCCAAAGCCGCTGAGAAACAAGAGGGGGCTAGGTAGTAGGGGGTTAGAGGTCTAGCCCCTGCAGCCTGGTATCCGTGACAATTATTTTTTTACTGTATTTGATTGAGTAGGTAGTGTTTGTGTCATCTGATTTGTTTGTATGTTGTTTTCTATCATCATCTAATATGGTATGGGTCATTTCACTATGTGCTTTGAACATGCATAAAACCAATGTTACATTCTAAAACGTTTTGGGGTACTTTTGGGTAATAATTTGAAAATGCCTCTCTATGGGTTTATCAAGTTCTAAAAGCTGGGGTATCTGGTGAAAATGTCCCAGGAAATGTTTCATTAAAGTCTGCAGAGGCTTAGATACAAGGTAATCACAGAGGTAAAAAGTGTATTAATAAAACAGTGTTGGTTATGCAAAACTGGGGAATGGGTATTAAAGGGATTATCTGTTTTTCTAAAGAATAAAAGTTCTGAGTAGACAGTCCCTTAAAGTATCAAGAATTCAGATTGAGACCAGTAAAACAGCAGTGACACATATTAAGTATAGGGCCATATTTCACAAAAATTATAATAAAAAAAAATGTTGCTGTTAGACAACAACAATGTGTGAATGTAGCTAGGTTGACAGAAAATGATAAAATGCAATCAACCTTAAAGTTAGCTAGATAATACATGCAGGGGTGAAACTACAGGGGGTGCAGAGTACGCAATTGCGACTGGGCCCCCAAGGGTGGGGGCTCAGCTTAAAAAAAAAATGTATTTTTTTTATTTATTTTTTTAACAATAAAAAACGCTGACCTGCCACTACCTGCACTGATATCATGTGAGTGTGACATGATGCTTCACTAGTGTCTCTGACTACAGGGGTTAGTGTTTCTGTTTTACCCATTGGTGTGTGTGTGTGTGTGTGTGTGTGTGTGTATGTGACTGTGTGTGTATTTATGCATGTATATGTGTGTGTGTATGTTTGTGGAACCAGCAAATTACAGACCTTGTTACTACAGCATGGGGGGGGGGGGGCGGGGGTAAACAGTGTCAGTCTATACAGTACTACTATATACAGTATGGGGGGGCTGGACCATGTCACAGACTACTGTGATTACTTTATAAAGTACTGGGGCAGGTAGGGTCAGACCAGCTATCTCACTGGCAGATTACAGACTGTGTCACTGACTCACTATATACAGTACTGGTGGGTTAAACAGTGTCACTATATACAGTAATAGGGGATCAGACCATCTCACAGACTGTGGGCACAGGGTACCTCCTTTTGCAGACATGTAATCTGATTCACATTTTTTTCTGTGTTAAAAAAAAAAGATATGTATCAAATTCACTTTTTTTGGTGGGTGGGGTGGGGGGCCCTTCTAAGATTCTTGCACCTGGGCCCTGTGGTTTCTAGTTACGCCTCTGAATGCATGAGCATAAAAATATTATATGTAGCAAAAACAAAGTATCAACTGTGTCTTCTCATTTCTTTGCAAGCCAGAAGAGTAGTCAATAGGGACCTAATATTTAAAAGAAAATATGTTTTCTGGATGCAAGATGTCAATATGGTACTAAGCAGTGTGAATAAATCGGCAGCATTGTCTGCCTTTTTCTACTGGCACTCTATTAAAAAATTATTTGACTGTATACGAAACATCAAAAATAGTTTGAACTGAATAAGAAGTATTATTAATTACTTTTTTGTTTTATCATTTACTAATTGCTAATACGTCTTCTTAATATATATATACTTTACACTACAACAGGGCAGTATTTTGCTCTAAAGTGAATGGGTTAGATTACAAGTGGAAAGAATTTTATGGGGCGCGCTAAAAAAGCCTACACTGAAGGTGTGCTAGACCAACTGCGCTAAAGCCGAAGGTGCGTAAGGAATACTTTAAAAACCGCTGCTTCATAGCTTTTGTTTCCGTGGAGCCTTAAGCTCCATAAATATGCCCCCAAGTATAAAAACCCCTAATCTGCCGCCACAACATCGCCGACACTAATAAAAGTTATTAACCCCTAATCTGCCGCCCCCGACATCGCCAACACTAATAAAAGTTATTAACCCCTAATCTGCTGCTCCCGACATCGCCAACACTATAATAAAGCTATTAACCCCTATTCCGCCGCTCCCCGACATTGCTGACACTATAATAAAGCTATTAACCCCTAAACCTCCGGTCTCCCACATCTCCGCCACTAAATAAACCTATTAACCCCTAAACCGCCGGCCCCCACATCGCAAAACACTAAATTAAACTATTTACCCCTAAACCTAACATCCCCCATAACTTTAAATTAAAATTACAATATAACTATCTTTAAATAAGTAAAAACTTACCTGTGAAATAAAAATAAACCTAACATTAAACTATAAATTAACCTAACCTTACTATTCTAATAAAATAAAAAATACTACCAATTAAAAAATCTAAATTACAAATTTAAAAAAACCTAACACTACGAAAAATTAAAAATCTAAAATTACAAAACATAATAAACACTAAATTACGAAAAATAAAAAACACTAAGGCCTAGATTTAGAGTTTGGCGGTAGCCGTGAAAACCAGCGTTAGAGGCTCCTAACGCTGGTTTTAGGCTACCGCCGGTATTTGGAGTCACTCAAAATAGGGTCTAACGCTCACTTTCCAGCCGCAACTTTTCCATACCGCAGATCCCCTTGCGTAAATTGCGTATCCTATCTTTTTAATGGGATTTTTCTAACTCCGGTATTTAGAGTCGTGTCTGAAGTGAGCGTTAGACATCTAACGACAAAACTCCAGCCGCAGGAAAAAAGTCAGTAGTTAAGAGCTTTCTGGGCTAACGCCGGTTTATAAAGCTCTTAACTACTGTACTCTAAAGTACACTAACACCCATAAACTACCTATGTACCCCTAAACCGAGGTCCCCCCACATCGCCGACACTCGAAAAAAAAATTTAACCCCTAATCTGCCGACCGCCACCTACGTTATCCTTATGTACCCCTAATCTGCTGCCCCTAACACCGCCGACCCCTGTATTATATTTATTAACCCCTAATCTGCCCCCCTCAACGTCGCGTCCACCTGCCTACACTTATTAACCCCTAATCTGCCGACCGCAAAGCGCCGCCACCTACGTTATCCTTATGTACCCCTAATCTGCTGCCCCTAACACCGCCGACCCCTGTATTATATTTATTAACCCCTAATCTGCCCCCCTCAACGTCGCCTCCACCTGCCTACACTTATTAACCCCTAATCTGCCGACCGGACCTGAGCGCTACTATAATAAAGTTATTAACCCCTAATCCGCCTCACTAACCCTATCATAAATAGTATTAACCCCTAATCTGCCCTCCCTAACATCGCCGACACCTAACTTCAATTATTAACCCCTAATCTGCCGGACCTGAGCGCTACTATAATAAAGTTATTAACCCCTAATCCGCCTCACTAACCCTATCATAAATAGTATTAACCCCTAATCTGCCCTCCCTAACATCGCCGACACCTAACTTCAATTATTAACCCCTAATCTGCAGACCGAATCTCGCCGCTATTCTAATAAATGTATTAACCCCTAAAGCTAAGTCTAACCCTAATACTAACACCCCCCTAAGTTAAATATAATTTAAATCTAACGAAATTAATTAACTCTTATTAAATAAATTATTCCAATTTAAAGCTAAATACTTACCTGTAAAATAAATCCTAATATAGCTACAATATAAATTATAATTATATTATAGCTATTTTAGGATTTATATTTATTTTACAGGTAACTTTGTATTTATTTTAACCAGGTACAATAGCTATTAAATAGTTAAGAACTATTTAATAGCTAAAATAGTTAAAATAATTACAAATTTACCTGTAAAAGAAATCTTAACCTAAGTTACAAATAAACCTAACACTAGACTATCAATAAATTAATTAAATAAACTACCTACAATTACCTACAATTAACCTAACACTACACTATCAATAAATGAATTAAATACAATTGCTACAAATAAATACAATTAAATAAACTAGCTAAAGTACAAAAAATAAAAAAGAACTAAGTTACAAAAAATAAAAAAATATTTACAAACATAAGAAAAATATTACAACAATTTTAAACTAATTACACCTACTCTAAGCCCCCTAATAAAATAACAAAGCCCCCCAAAATAAAAAAATGCCCTACCCTATTCTAAATTACTAAAGTTCAAAGCTCTTTTACCTTACCAGCTCTGAACAGGGCCCTTTGCGGGGCATGCCCCAAGAAATACAGCTCTTTTGCCTGTAAAAAAAAACATACAATACCCAAGCCCCCCAACATTACAACCCACCACCCACATACCCCTAATCTAACCCAAACCCCCCTTAAATAAACCTAACACTAAGCCCCTGAAGATCATCCTACCTTGTCTTCACCATACCAGGGGACACCGATCGGTCCAGAAGAGCTCCTCCGATGTCCTGATCCAAGCCCAAGCGGGGAGCTGAAGAGGTCCATGATCCGGCTGAAGTCTTCATCCAAGCAGGCCAGAAGAGGTCTTCCATCCGATTGAAGTCTTCATCCAAGCGGCATCCATCCGGAGCGAAGCGGCAGCATCCTGAAGACCTCCACCGCGGAACATCCATCCTGGCCGACGACTGAACGACGAATGACAGTTCCTTTAAATGACGTCATCCAAGATGGCGTCCCTTGAATTCCGATTGGCTGATAGGATTCTATCAGCCAATCGGAATTAAGGTAGGAATATTCTGATTGGCTGATGGAATCAGCCAATCAGAATCAAGTTCAATCCGATTGGCTGATTCGATCAGCCAATCAGATTGAGCTCGCATTCTATTGGCTGTTCCAATAGAAGAAAAAAAACCCACCCAAATAACAAAAATACCTAACACTAATCCCAGAATATCTACTCACGATTGCTAAAGTCCGGACATCCAGGCAGCTAGAAGTCTTCATCCAGGCAGGGACATCTTCATCTATCACGGGGGGCATCTTCTATCTTTATCCCGGCAGCACGGATTGGAGCGGAGAAGAAATCCAGCGTGGAGCATCCTCTTTATACAGTCCCCGACGTACAATGAAGCTTCAATGCAAGGTAGCCATTACAAAATGGCATACCTTGCATTCCAATTGGCTGATTTGATTCTTCAAATTCAAATCAGCCAATAGGATGAGAGCTTCTAAAATCCTATTGGCTGTTAAAAACAACCAATAGGATGAGAGCTACTGAAATCATATAGGCTATTCAAAACAGCCAATAAGATGAGAGCTACTGAAATCCTATTGGCTGTTCAAATCAGCCAATGGGATTTCAGTAGCTCTCATCCTATTGGCTGTTTTGAACAGCCAATAGGATTTCAGAAGCTCTCATCCTAATTGGCTGATTTGAATTTTAAGAATCAAATCAGCCAATAGGAATGCAAGGTATGCCATTTTGAAACGGCTACCTTGCATTGAAGCTTCAGTGTACGGGGGGGGGGGGGGACCGTATGAAGAGGATGCTCCACGCTGGATGTCTTTGCCACTCCACTCCGTGCCGCCAAGATAAAGATAGAAGATGCGCCCGCGATGGATGAAGATGTCGCTGCCTGGATGAAGACTTCTTGTCGCCTGGATGTCTGGACTTCAGCAATCGTGAGCAGATACTCTGGGGTTAGTGTAAAGTATTTTTTTATTTTTTGGGGTGGTTTTTTTTCAGATTAGGGTTTGGGCTTTTGAAAAAGAGCTAAATGCCCTTTTAAGGGCAATGAAAAAGAGCTGAATGCTCTTTTAAGGGCAATGCCCATACAAATGCCACTTTAGGGGCAATAGGTAGGTTAGGTTTTTTTTTAGAGTTAGGTTTTACTGTTTGGGGGACTTTGTATTTTTTTACAGGTAAAAGTGCTGTTTAACTTAGGGCAATGCCCTACAAAAGGCCCTTTTAAGGGCTATTGGTAGTTTAGATTAGGGGGTGTTTTTATTTTTATAGTTTTTGATCATTTCGTTTATTATTTTTTGTAATCTTAGTGTTTTTAATTTTTTCGTAATTTAGTATTTATTATTTTTTGTAATTTTAGATTTTTTTTTAATTTTTTTTTAAAATTTGTAATTTAGATTTTTTTAATTTTATTAGAATAGTAAGGTTAGGTTAATTTATAGTTTAATGTTAGGTTTATTTTAATTTCACAGGTAAGTTTTTATTTATTTAAAGATAGTTATATTGTAATTTTAATTTAAAGTTAGGGGGTGTTAGGTTTAGGGGTTAATAGTTTACTTTAGTGTTTTGTGATGTGGGGGGCCGGCAGTTTAGGGGTTAATAGGTTTATTTAGTTGCGGGAATGTTGTTATTCTGTCTCTCACTGTTCAAATAAACCTACCATTAAAATTATAGACTGATTATTTCTTTGTCAGTGGGCAAACGTACAAAAGCAGTAGGGGATCAAATATTTATTTCCCTCACTGTATATCCCATTTATGTCCTAATTCATATCTTTTTGACAAAAGCCCATATGTGTTCAATATATATTATATACCCCTTTGCATACCCCTTCCTTGCACATATATATGTTAAAGTTCCAAGAGTGACCATTGATTTCCTTATGGGAATTATTTTATTATAATTCTTGACATCAGAAATTAGGGGTTACTAACATTTTATTATATCCTTACAAAAAGAAAAACATAAGGTTACTGCCTATAATGTTCATAGCATGTAATTTTGACTCTTGTGATACTATGACTTTAATATTGTAAACGCATGCCTTCTATTTTTTCTTCTTCTCTATGTATAATTGTAACCTCAATAATAATTAATAATAATAATAATTTTAAAAATTGCTTGAAAATGATATTACATCATCAAGATATTTGACTGGGAAGGGCTCAGATATATATACTGTATATATATATGTGTGTGTGTGTGTGTGTGTGTTTATATGAGTGTATGTGTGCACATACATATTTACACATATATACACATGTATACACACACATACATATTTACACATATATACACATGTATACACACACATACATATTTACACATATATACACATGTATACACACACATACAAATATTTAGACAACACCTTATCATATAACATATCCTTTTAAAACCCTTTTAAAATGAGTGCAAGACATAACTTTCATCTTATTAGCAATATTTAAATCGGTTCGCAAAACCCATTGAACGTTAGGGTGCGCTAAAGTGATGTCTGCAGTGGTACACCTTCTGTGTAAATTCTGTTTAACCATGGACTTGTAATATCAATTTGTGCACTAATTTTAGTGTGGTCCAGGGATACTGATATTGTAATCTGGGCCAATTTATTTCTGAAGAATTTGATTGAAGACACAAATATTTTTTTGGAAACCACTAGGTGGCAGTATTTTATAACATGACAGTATTATAATGTAATTTTGTTGCCAAAATTTAGCTATTTAAATACCTGTGATCAATCGGCTAGATTACGAGTTTTGCATTAAGCTGAAAAAGCAGCGTTAACAGGTCCTAACGCTGCTTTTTCACTACCGCTGCTATTACGAGTCTTGCAAGTTTAGGGGCACTGCACACTTCTTTGGCCTTACCGCAAACCGACTTACATAAACTTTGTAAACCCTTTTTTCTATGGGACTTCGATAGCGCCGGTATTACGAGTCTGTCCTAGGAGGCCAAAAAGTGAGCAGTACACCCTCTAACTCCAAGGTCCGTAACGCATTCTAAAGTCAGTAGTTATGAGTTTTACACTACAACGCTGTAGCATAAAACTCATAACTAAAGTGCTAAAAAGTACACTAACACCCATAAACTACCTATTAACCCCTAAACCGAGGCCCTCCCGCATCGCAAACACTATAATACATTTTTTAACCTCTAATCTGCCGCTCTGGACATCGCCGACACTATAATAAACATATTAACCCCTAAACCGCCGCACTCCCGCCTTCGCAAACACTAGTTAAATATTATTAACCCCCTAACATCGCCGCCACCTACATTATACTTATTAACCCCTAATCTGCCGTCCCCAACGTCGCCGCCACTATATTAAATGTATTAACCCCTAAATCTAAGTCTAACCCTAACACCCCCTAACTTAAATATAATTTAAATAAATCTAAAGAAAATTACTATAATTAACTAAATTATTCCTATTTAAAACTAAATACTTACCTATAAATAAACCCTAAGCTAGCTACAATATAACTAATATTTACATTGTAGCTAGCTTAGGGTTTATTTTTATTTTACAGGCAAGTTTGTATTTATTTTAACTAGGTAGAATAGCTATTAAATAGTTATTAACTATTTAATAACTACCTAGCTAAAATAAATACAAATTGACCTGTAAAATAAAACCTAACCTAAGTTACACTAACACCTAACACTACAATACATTTAAATAAACTAAATTAAAAACAATTAAATTAAATTAGCTAAATCACAAAAAACAGCAACACTAATTTACAGAAAATAAAAAACAAATTTCAGATCTTTAAACTAATTACACCTAATCTAATAGCCCTATCAAAATAACCCCCCCCCCCCCCAAAATAAAGAAAACCCTAGCCTAAACTAAACTATCAATAGCCCTTAAAGGGGCCTTTTGCACGGCATTGCCCCAAAGTAATCAGCTCTTTTACCTGGAAAAAAAAAATACAAATAAACCCCCAAACAGTAAAACCCACCACCCACACAACCAACCCCCAAATAAAATACTAACTAAAAAACCTAAGCCCTCCAAAAAGGGAATTTAGATGGGCATTGCCCTTAAAAGGGCATTTAGCTTTATTGCAGCCCAAAGCCCTAACCTAAAAAATAAACCCACCCAATACACCCTTAAAAAAACCTAACACTAACCTCCTGAAGATCGACTTAATGTTCTGAAGACCGGACATCCATCCTCAAGGAAGCGGCAGAAATCTTCATCCAACCGGGCCGAAGTCCTCAACAAAGCCGGAAGAAGTCTTCATCCAAGGCGGGTGAAATGGTCCTGCAGACGGGCAGAAGTCTTCATCCAGATGGCATCTTCTATCATCATCCATCCGACGCAGAGAGGGTCCATCTTCAAGACATTTGACGCGGAGCATCCTCTTCAGCCAATAGGATTTTTTCTACCTTAATTCCGATTGGCTGATAAAATTCTATTTTTCCACATAGGAATCAATGGGGCTGCGTTACTGAGATTTACGCTGCTTTTTGGCAGGTGTTAGACTTTTTCTCAGCCGGCTCTCCCCATTGATGTCTATGGGGAAATCGTGCACGAGCACGTACGACCAGCTCACCGCTGACTTAAGCAGCGCTGGTATTGAAGTGCGGTATGGAGCACAATTTTGCTCTACGCTCACTTCTTGCCTTTTAACGCCGGGTTTGTAAAAACCCGTAATACCAGCGCTGTAGGTAAGTGAGCGGTGAGAAAAAAAACTGCTCGTTAGCACTGAATAGCTCCTAAAGCAAAACTCGTAATCTGGCCGAATGTTTCTTACTAAACATAACAAAGTGTATTATTCTGAAATTGTTGTCCTTATGAGGTAAGACCCTATTTTAACTTCTCAAGTGCTGATGCATACTGTCTAAATAACTAGAATGCCTACTGACTTTGCACGTATTTGTTAAGATAGTCTTATGCATATAACAAGCAATACAATCTCAAATAGAATTTGTCCTTACCACCTCTATCAGAAGTCTATTCAATGACAATACGAGAAAGAGTATTACAGGGAACAAAAGAAAAACTAAGCAACTACAAATTTACTATTTATTTTCAGTCTTTCACCCATTATTTTTATCTCTTTTTCACTATTTCCTCTTTCCATTGATCTCATTTGTCCCTTCTTTGACCAGCCCACTATGCTCCTGCGAGAGAATTAGTTATGATATGCCTGCTGCTATGTTTATTATGGGTATAAAATAGAGAATGAGTGAGGTTGCAAGGCACAAGCATGGGTCATATCAGGTCTTGTTTACTCACTGCATCGCCAGCTGGATACATTATGTTCCCAAACTCAAAGACTGTGACAAGATCATGTATTTTGTACCAAGCTTGTTCAATGAATAGGTTTACACACATATAGCTGTGTTGCCTGGACCCAGGCTTTAGGCTCTATATATATTCTGTATGCACACAGCTCATGCTATTATAACACACCCACAATGAATAAATGTTGCAAGAAAGTAATGCGTAGTATTGCTATCACACAATATATATAAAGCAGCTGCCTCTTCTGTCATTGTCCTATCTGGTGTCACCAGGTAACCAAGTGTGGTAACATCACAGCTATCAGTGACTAATTTTAACATCTGGTATAGCCAAAGGGAGCAGAATTGCTAAATCACATTTTAGTGTGCTTCACCCTAGAAAAACAAAATTGTAACTAAATTTCATGAGGAGCATTATTTGGGAGAAACTATCAGCTAACACAAGGAAACTATACAAATGACATCAATATAAGTACATAGGACAAGGCTCATTAAACAATGGTGAGGACACCTGTATAATTTATTATAATAATAGGAGATCCACTTTCTCTGTATTCAGTAATGAACATTTTGCTTTAAATTTGCCATTCTCCACTGATGCCTCATTAAATGAAACATTAACACTGTGCCTTCCCATGATCATTCATATTATGCAGCTTATAAACCTGTTACAAATGCAGTTTTTACCTTGATATTCAAATATTGTCTAACACTAACTTTCTACACAGTTTTTATCCCTGTATCTAAGGGTCTATATCCCACTGTGGACCAGATTATGAGTGGAGCGCAAAATTGAGCTTTCGCAAGCGCGGTATATGCACTCCACTTGTAATACCAGCGCACACAGTTATTTTTAATAAAATACACACCACTGTATTTTGGGAGCATTTAGGGCACATTTATAAAATTAAGTAAAATTAATAATTTCTCTGGTTAATTTTATGAGCGCTAATTGCTACAACGAGCTTGCGGAAGCAATAACCAGCCACTTGTAATTACTGGTTATTTGTCGCAATAAATTGGCACTCCACTTGTAATCTAGGCCTGTATGTGCTACCTGTAGCCCCGCCTATTAATCAGCCGGTATCAAATCATGAGCTATCATACCTACAGCCGTATGCTAAATGTGTTGTGACACTAGCGCTATGTTATAAAGGTGTCTGCATTACAAACAAGATTGCAGTTCAAGGGAAGAAATCACTGTTAGAAGGCAGTCTCACCAAGAGGAGTTTTACTTCACTTCACTGTGGTAAGTGATGCTTCTCTGACACTGGCGGAATGTTAAAAGCAGCATCACCATCAGTAGCAAAGGTGTAATGTAAATGATGTTGTAAACACTGCTGCCATAAACGGTTCTCTAGTCAAGTGTCACACACCTGAGGCTATTATAGTATGCCATAATGGGATGGCCCAAATGCATTCTATCAGAAAGAAGTACATTTGGTACCAGATGTAAATTGGATGTTTTTTTATGTATTCACTATCTGTTGCCTTAGCCTTCCATATATTTTTAATCAACTGACTCATACTGTGAATTACGTCCTTTAAGTGATGTCAGGACTGTCTTGACCTGTTCTCTGCAGTCTGTACTAGGAGGTTTTGGCCTATCACTTTTACAAGTGAATTCCTGTCAATGTTCAGCTGGTTCTCATGAATTTGTGATTTGTAACTTGTCAGGGATCAGTGATGCCGTTTAGAATAGAGCCTTAGGCTACACACGCTGTGACGTGTTTTTAGTCACCCTGGAATCCCTTGGTGCTGTTTAACTATTTTCTGACACTAAACATTGAAGTGAATGAAGTTAGAGTTCATGTTCACAAACCTGCAGAAACAAAGTATTTGACAAGAATGTGATTTAAAAAGGGACCAATAAATACCTCTTTAGGGGAGAAGACACTTTTTAGTAAATGTTTGCACTATTTTAGCACACATTTGCATTTCTTTTGATTTGAGCTAATAATGGACTGGAACATAGATCCATTTGGATTTATAAATAAGTAATACTATTTTGAGAGGGCAGATGTTACAAAATCTACAGTTTACTACTAGCAACCTTCACTAGAAGTCGCTCCCATTTTCCCACACCTACTGCACTTATAGGGGCCGAATTATCAAGCTCTGAATGGATCTTGATGCCTCTGTTTCTGCACGAGCCTTCAGGCTCACTGGAAACAGCAGTTATGAAGCAGTGGTCTTAAGACCGCTGCTCCATAACTGGTCCGCCTGCCCGATCCTATACGATTAGGCTGATTGACACTTTCTGCTAGCGTCCGATAGGCCGCGAATCTGCAGGGGTGGCATTGCACAAGCAGTTCACAAGAACTGCTTGTGCATTGATAAATGCCAACTGCGTGTGCTGTCGGCATTCATCAATGTCTGTCGGACATGATCCGCTAAGTGGATCATGTCGGACAGAGCGATGATAAATCGGCCCCATAGTATCATTCATTATTCTGACACATTCTCTTGAGGTAAATATCCACTAAATGTCCGGATAAACCCCCAATAGATTTAATCCAACTACAAAATAAAACATGTCACACATACACACATATATGGTATAAATATTAGCTGCAACTTTATCATCATTAATATAAATTCGATGACTATAAAGAATATTCCATTATTTAAGTATAACAAACAAAATCAACATGACTAATGCCATCTTAACTAGCCATATGTTCTAACATGTTCTCATAAAGAATAGGAGGAAGGGGAACTCCCTTGACAGAAACTCCCACAGACATACATAAACAGTTGCTCCCTAAAGAACCCATGCCCTAGGTGTCTATTACTAGACACATCTCTGCCCCTTGGCTATGGAAGCATGAACCATAATATAGGGAGACCCAGCCCTGCCAAGTGCTGCAAAAAGCATTGACCACCCAAATAACATAATTTATGCTTACCTGATAAATTCCTTTCTTCTGTTGTGTGATCAGTCCACGGGTCATCATTACTTCTGGGATATAACTCCTCCCCAACAGGAAATGCAAGAGGATTCACCCAGCAGAGCTGCATATAGCTCCTCCCCTCTACGTCAGTCCCAGTCATTCGACCAAGAATCAACGAGAAAGGAGTAACCAAGGGTGAAGTGGTGACTGGAGTATAATTTAAAAGATATTTACCTGCCTTAAAACAGGGCGGGCCGTGGACTGATCACACAACAGAAGAAAGGAATTTATCAGGTAAGCATAAATTATGTTTTCTTCTGTTATGTGTGATCAGTCCACGGGTCATCATTACTTCTGGGATACCAATACCAAAGCAAAAGTACACGGATGACGGGAGGGATAGGCAGGCTCATTATACAGAAGGAACCACTGCCTGAAGAACCTTTCTCCCAAAAATAGCCTCCGAAGAAGCAAAAGTGTCAAATTTGTAAAATTTGGAAAAAGTATGAAGCGAAGACCAAGTTGCAGCCTTGCAAATCTGTTCAACAGAGGCCTCATTCTTAAAGGCCCAAGTGGAAGCCACAGCTCTAGTGGAGTGAGCTGTAATTCTTTCAGGAGGCTGCTGTCCAGCAGTCTCATAGGCTAAACGTATTATGCTACGAAGCCAAAAAGAGAGAGAGGTAGCAGAAGCTTTTTGACCTCTCCTCTGTCCAGAATAAACGACAAACAGGGAAGAAGTTTGGCGAAAATCTTTAGTTGCCTGCAAGTAGAACTTGAGGGCACGAACTACATCCAGATTGTGTAGAAGACGTTCCTTCTTTGAAGAAGGATTTGGACACAAGGATGGAACAACAATCTCTTGATTGATATTCCTGTTAGTGACTACCTTAGGTAAGAACCCAGGTTTAGTACGCAGAACTACCTTGTCTGAGTGAAAAATCAGATAAGGAGAATCACAATGTAAAGCTGATAACTCAGAGACTCTTCGAGCCGAGGAAATAGCCATTAAAAACAGAACTTTCCAAGATAACAATTTTATATCAATGGAATGAAGGGGTTCAAACGGAACACCCTGTAAAACGTTAAGAACTAAGTTTAAACTCCATGGCGGAGCAACAGCTTTAAACACAGGCTTGATCCTAGCTAAAGCCTGACAAAAGGCCTGGACGTCTGGATTTTCTGACAGACGCCTGTGTAACAAGATGGACAGAGCTGAAATCTGTCCCTTTAATGAACTAGCTGATAAACCCTTTTCTAAACCTTCTTGTAGAAAGGACAATATCCTAGGGATCCTAACCTTACTCCAGGAGTAACGTTTGGATTCGCACCAGTATAGGTATTTACGCCATATTTTATGGTAAATCTTTCTGGTAACAGGCTTCCTAGCCTGTATCAGGGTATCAATAACCGACTCAGAAAAACCACGTTTTGATAAAATCAAGCGTTCAATTTCCAAGCAGTCAGCTTCAGAGAAGTTAGATTTTGATGTTTGAATGGACCCTGTATCAGAAGGTCCTGTCTTAGAGGTAGAGACCAAGGCGGACAGGATGACATGTCCACTAGATCTGCATACCAAGTCCTGCGTGGCCATGCAGGCGCTATTAGAATCACTGATGCTCTCTCCTGTTTGATTTTGGCAATCAATCGAGGAAGCAGCGGGAAGGGTGGAAACACATAAGCCATCCCGAAGTTCCAAGGTGCTGTCAAAGCATCTATCAGAACCGCTCCCGGATCCCTGGATCTGGACCCGTAGTGAGGAAGTTTGGCGTTCTGGCGAGACGCCATGAGATCTATCTCTGGTTTGCCCCAACGTCGAAGTATTTGGGCAAAGACCTCCGGATGAAGTTCCCACTCCCCCGGATGAAAAGTCTGGCGACTCAAAAAATCCGCCTCCCAGTTCTCCACTCCCGGGATGTGGATTGCTGACAGGTGGCAAGAGTGAGACTCTGCCCAGCGAATTATCTTTGATACTTCCATCATTGCTAGGGAGCTTCTTGTCCCTCCCTGATGGTTGATGTAAGCTACAGTCGTGATGTTGTCCGACTGAAACCTGATGAACCCCCGAGTTGTTAATTGGGGCCAAGCCAGAAGGGCATTGAGAACTGCTCTCAATTCCAGAATGTTTATTTGAAGGAGACTCTCCTCCTGATTCCATAGTCCCTGAGCCTTCAGAGAATTCCAGACAGCGCCCCAACCTAGTAGGCTGGCGTCTGTTGTTACAATTGTCCAGTCTGGCCTGCTGAATGGCATCCCCCTGGACAGGTGTGGCCGATAAAGCCACCATAGAAGAGAATTTCTGGTCTCTTGATTCAGATTCAGAGTAGGGGACAAATCTGAGTAATCCCCATTCCACTGACTTAGCATGCACAATTGCAGCGGTCTGAGGTGTAGGCGTGCAAAAGGTACTATGTCCATTGCCGCTACCATTAAGCCGATCACCTCCATGCATTGAGCTACTGACGGGTGTTGAATGGAATGAAGGACACGGCATGCATTTAGAAGCTTTGTTAACCTGTCTTCTGTCAGGTAAATCTTCATTTCTACAGAATCTATAAGAGTCCCCAAGAATGGAACTCTTGTGAGAGGAAAAAGAGAACTCTTCTTTTCGTTCACTTTCCATCCATGCGACCTTAGAAATGCCAGAACTAACTCTGTATGAGACTTGGCAGTTTGAAAGCTTGAAGCTTGTATTAGAATGTCGTCTAGATACGGAGCTACCGAAATCCCTCGCGGTCTTAGTACCGCCAGAAGGGCACCCAGAACCTTTGTGAAGATTCTTGGAGCCGTAGCCAATCCGAATGGAAGAGCTACAAACTGGTAGTGCCTGTCTAAGAAGGCAAACCTTAGGTACCGGTGATGATCTTTGTGAATCGGTATGTGAAGGTAAGCATCTTTTAAATCCACTGTGGTCATGTACTGACCCTTTTGGATCATGGGTAAGATTGTCCGAATAGTTTCCATTTTGAACGATGGAACTCTTAGGAATTTGTTTAGAATCTTTAAATCTAAGATTGGCCTGAAAGTTCCCTCTTTTTTGGGAACCACAAACAGGTTTGAGTAGAACCCTTGTCCTTGTTCCGACCGCGGAACCGGATGGATCACTCCCATTAATAACAGATCTTGTACACAGCGTAGAAACGCTTCTTTCTTTATCTGGTTTGTTGACAACCTTGACAGATGAAATCTCCCTCTTGGGGGAGATAATTTGAAGTCTAGAAGGTATCCCTGAGATATGATCTCTAGCGCCCAGGGATCCTGAACATCTCTTGCCCAGGCCTGGGCGAAGAGAGAAAGTCTGCCCCCCACTAGATCCGGTCCCGGATCGAGGGCTCTCGGTTCATGCTGTCTTTGGGGCAGCAGCAGGTTTCCTGGCCTGCTTGCCCTTGTTCCAGGACTGGTTAGGTTTCCAGCCTTGCCTGTAACGAGCAACAGCTCCCTCCTGTTTTGGTGCAGTGGAGGTTGATGCTGCTCCTGTTTTGAAATTCCGAAAGGGACGAAAATTAGACTGTCTAGCCTTAGCTTTGGCTTTGTCTTGAGGTAGGGCGTGGCCCTTACCTCCTGTAATGTCAGCGATAATTTCTTTCAAACCGGGCCCAAATAAAGACTGCCCCTTGAAAGGTATATTAAGTAATTTGGACTTAGAAGTAACATCAGCTGACCAGGATTTTAGCCACAGCGCCCTACGTGCCTGGATGGCGAATCCTGAGTTCTTAGCCGTAAGTTTGGTTAAATGTACTACGGCCTCCGAAATGAATGAATTAGCTAGTTTAAGGACTCTAAGCCTGTCCGTAATGTCGTCTAGCGTAGATGAACTAAGGTTCTCTTCCAGAGACTCAATCCAAAATGCTGCCGCAGCCGTAATCGGCGCGATACATGCAAGGGGTTGCAATATAAAACCTTGTTGAACAAACATTTTCTTAAGGTAACCCTCTAATTTTTTATCCATTGGATCTGAAAAAGCACAGCTATCCTCCACCGGGATAGTGGTACGCTTAGCTAAAGTAGAAACTGCTCCCTCCACCTTAGGGACCGTTTGCCATAAGTCCCGAGTGGTGGCGTCTATTGGAAACATCTTTCTAAATATTGGAGGGGGTGAGAACGGCACACCGGGTCTATCCCACTCCTTAGTAACAATTTCAGTTAGTCTCTTAGGTATAGGAAAAACGTCAGTACTCGCCGGTACCGCAAAGTATTTATCCAACCTACACAATTTCTCTGGTATTGCAACGGTGTTACAATCATTGAGAGCTGCTAAAACCTCCCCTAGTAATACACGGAGGTTCTCCAATTTAAATTTAAAATTTGAAATATCTGAATCCAATCTGTTTGGATCAGAACCGTCACCCACAGAATGAAGCTCTCCGTCCTCATGCTCTGCAAGCTGTGACGCAGTATCAGACATGACCCTAGTATTGTCAGCGCACTCTGTTCTCACCCCAGAGTGATCACGCTTGCCTCTTAGTTCTGGTAATTTAGACAAAACTTCAGTCATAACAGTAGCCATATCTTGTAATGTTATCTGTAATGGTCGCCCAGATGTACTAGGCGCCATAATATCACGCACCTCCCGGGCGGGAGATGCAGGTACTGCCGCGTGAGGCGAGTTAGTCGGCATAACTCTCCCCTCGCTGTTTGGTGAAATTTGTTCAAATTGTACAGATTGACTTTTATTTAAAGTAGCATCAATACAGTTAGTACATAAATTTCTATTGGGCTCCACCTTGGCATTGGAACAAATGACACAGATATCTTCCTCTGAGTCAGACATGTTTAACACACTAGCAATAAACTTGCAACTTGGTTATAATCTTTTTTAGCAAAAACGTACTGTGCCTCAAAGAGGTACTAAACGATTAAATGACAGTTGAAATAATGAACTGAAAAACAGTTATAGCATCAAACTTTAAAACAACACAACTTTTAGTAAAGGTTTGTTCCCATTAGTAAAATAACAATAATTAAATTTGACATAAAAAATTACAGAGCAACGTTTTTATTCACAGTCAATATAAAATTCTCACAGCTCTGCTGAGAGAATCTACCTCCCTCCAAAGAAGTTTGAAGACCCCTGAGATCTGTCAGAGATGAACCGGATCATGCAGGAAATATAAGAGTAGCTGACTGGAAATTTTTGATGCGTAGCAAAGAGCGCCAAAAACGGCCCCTCCCTCTCACACACAGCAGTGAAGAGAAACGAAACTGTCACAATTAAAAGCAAACAACTGCCAAGTGGAAAATAATGCCCAAATATTTATTCACTCAGTACCTCAGAAATGTAAACGATTCTACATTCCAGCAAAAACGTTTAACATGATAAATACTTATTAAAAGGATTAGTGACTTTTAACAGAGTAGTTCCGGTGAAATACCATCCCCAGAATACTGAAATGTATACATACATGACATTATAACGGTATGGCAGGATTTTCTCATCAATTCCATTCAGAAAATAAAAACTGCTACATACCTCAATGCAGATTCATCTGCCCGCTGTCCCCTGATCTGAAGCTTTTACCTCCCTCAGATGGCCGAGAACAGCAATATGATCTTAACTACTCCGGTTAAAATCATAGTAAAAAACTCTGGTAGATTCTTCCTCAAACTCTGCCAGAGAAGTAATAACACGCTCCGGTGCTATTGTAAAATAACAAACTTTTGATTGAAGTCATAAAAACTAAGTATAATCACCATAGTCCTCTCACACATCCTATCTAGTCGTTGGGTGCAAGAGAATGACTGGGACTGACGTAGAGGGGAGGAGCTATATGCAGCTCTGCTGGGTGAATCCTCTTGCATTTCCTGTTGGGGAGGAGTTATATCCCAGAAGTAATGATGACCCGTGGACTGATCACACATAACAGAAGAAATACCTTTTACTGACACAGGACCTCATTAACATTCTTTTTTTCTGATATACAAACAATGATGCCCAACTGAAAATAAATCAAAGAGAAAGGGAATCTCAAATTTCTTCCAAAAAAGTACTTCCTATATATACCCCAGACACTCCCCCACCTACTAAACCACATGTAGGCTGCTCCTTCCTGCCTCAAAACCCCACATCCCTAGGTATGTAAGAGGTGGGGCTCTCTTTCTCTGTCCCTTCTACTACTAAAAGGCATATTTTGTATTTTCTTTTGAAAATCATGTTTACAACCCATGTATAACTATGTGCACATACAAAGCAACTTCATCCAAACAGCAGTGGACTTATATTTTACTCTGCAGCACAGAGAGCTAACCACTATATCCTCCCAGAAATTAGCAAATTATTTAAAGCATAATTAAAGGGACAGTCTAGTCAAAATTAAACTTTCATGTTTCTGATTGGGAATTACATTTTAACCAAATTTCCAATTTACTTTAATCATCAAATTTGCTTTGTTTCTTGGTATTCTTTGTTGAAAGCTAAACCTAGGTAGGTTATTATGTTCATTTCTAAGCCCTTGAAGGCGGTCTCTTATCTCAGTGCATTTTTGACAGATTTTTAAATTTGCTTAGTTTTCTTGGTATTCTTTGTTGAAAGCTAAACCTAGGTAGGTTAATTTGCTCATTTCTAAGCCTGTGAAGGCCGTCTCTTATCTCAGTGCATTGTGACAGGTTTTTAAAGTTAGATATGTGTGCCCTATAGATAACATTGTGCCCACTCCCGTTTAGTAATTCACAAGTCAGCACTGATTGGCTAAAATGCAAGCCTGTGAAAAGAAATGAGATAAGGGGCAGTCTGCAGAGGCTTAGATATAAGGTAATCACAGAGGTAAAAAATATTTTAATATAACAATGTTGGTTATGTAAAACTGGGGAATGGATAATAAGGGGATTATCTATCTATTTAAACAATAACACTGTGGCCCCTAGTTATCAAGCCGTCAACCTCAAATACGCTGGAATTCCGCAGCGTATTTGTGGCGAGGCTGATTCGCCTTAGTTATCAAGCCCTAGATACCGGCAAAAGTAGAATTTTGTGACGTAAGTTTCGATCCGCCGGACTCAGTCCGACACAGATCGATTCTTACGTCACTCCAGATGTTCCGCACACAAGTTCGGCACAATCTGATTACTTTTGCTAGTTATCAAAAAACTAGCAGGTATGCTCGGCACTTTTCCGGCACAGCGTACCTGGTTTTCAAACCGCCGCCCTGGAGGCGGCGGATCCCATAGGAATCAATAGGAGTCTGACCATAGCGAAAGTTCATGTTTGCTGCTGCCCGACATCCCATTGATTCCTATGGGAGCTGTCTACACCTAACACCCTAACATGTACCCCGAGTCTAAACACCCCTAATTAGTAATCTGTCTCCCCCTACACTGCCCAACTAAATAAATGTATTACCCCCTAAACCGCCGCTCCGGGAGCCCACCGCAAGCTATACTAAATATGTTAACCCCTAAACCGCCGCTCCCGGTCCCCGCCGCAACTATAATATATGTATTAACCCCTAAACCACCGCTCCCGGACCCTGCCGCCACCTACATTATACCTATTAACCCCTATCCTGCCCCCCCTATACCGTCGCCACCTATAATAAAGTTATTAACCCCTATCCTGCGGATCCCGGACCTCACCGCAACTAAATAAATAGTTTAACCCCTAAACCGCCACTCCCGGACCCCGCCGCAACCTATATTAAACTTATTAACCCCTAATCTGCCCCACCCCTACACCGTCACCACCTATAATAAGTTTATTAACCCCTATCCTGCCCCCCTACACCGTCGCCACCTATAATAAGTTTATTAACCCCTATCCTGCCCCTCCTACACCGCCACCACTGTAATAAAATTATTAACCCCTAAACCTAAATCTAACACTAACCCTTAACACCCCCTTACTTAAATATTAATTAAATAAATCTAAATAATATTTCTCTTATTAAATAAATTAATCCTATTTAAAACTAAATACTTACCTTTAAAATAAACCCTAAGATAGCTACAATATAAATAATAATTATATTGTAGCTATTTTAGGATTTATATTTATTTTACAGGTAACTTTGTATTTATTTTAGCTAGTTAGAATAGTTATTAAATAGTTATTAACTATTTAATAACTACCTAGCTAAAAGAAATACAAAATTACCTGTAAAATAAATCCTAACCTAAGTTACAATTAAACCTAACACTACACTATCATTAAATTAATTAAATAAATTAGCTACAAATAACTACAATTAAATTAAATAAACTAACTAAAGTACAAAAAATAAAAAAAAGCTAAGTTACAAAAAATAAAAAAAATAAGTTACAAACATTTAAAAAAATATTACAACAATTTTAAGCTACTTACACCTAATCTAAGCCCCCTAATAAAATAACAAAGCCCCCCAAAATAAAAAAATGCCCTACCCTATTCTAAATTAAAAAGTTACCAGCTCTTTTACCTTACCAGCCCTTAAAAGGGCCTTTTGCGGTGCATGCCCCAAAGAATTCTGCTCTTTTGCCTGTAAAAAAAAATACAACCCCCCCCAACATTAAAACCCACCACCCACATACCCCTAATCTAACCCAAACCCCCCTTAACTAAACCTAACACTACCCCCCTGAAGATCAACCTACCTTGAGTCGTCTTCAGCCAGCCGACCCACCGATGGAACCGAAGAGGAGATCCGGAGCGGCAGAAGTCATCATCCAGGCGGCGCTGAAGAAGTCTTCCATCCGATGAAGTCATCATCCAGGCGGCGCTGAAGAAGTCTTCCATCCGATAGAAGTCTTCATCCAGGCGGCGTCTTCAATCTTCATCCATCCGGAGCGGAACCATCTTCAGACGAGCCGACGCGGAGCCATCCTCTTCTTCCTGACGACTAACGATGAATGGATATTCCTTTAAAGGGACAGTCTACTCCAGAATTTTTATTGTTTAAAAAGATAGATCATCCCTTTATTACCCATTCCCCAGTTTTGCATAACCAAAACTGTTATATTAATATACATATTACCGCTGTGACTACCTTGTATCTAAGCCTCTGCAGACTGCCCCCTTACCTCAGTGCTTTTGACAGACAGGCAGTTTAGTCAATCAGTGCAGACTCCTAAATAACTCCACGGGAGTGAGCACAATGTTATCTATATGGCACACATGAACTAGTACTGTCTAACTGTGAAAAACTTTCAAAATGCTCTGAGCTGAGAGGCGGTTTTCAACAGTTTAGAAATCAGTTTGAGCCTAGCTAGGTTTAGCTTTTCAAAAATACCACCAAGGAAACAAAGCAAATTTGATGATAAAAGTAAATTGGAAAGTTGCTTAAAATTGCATGCCCTATCTGAATCATGAAAGTAAAATTTTGACTAGACTGTCCCTTTAAGGGACATCATCCAAGATGGCGTCCCTTCAATTCCGATTGGCTGATAGGATTCTATCAGCCAATCGGAATTAAGGTAGGAAAAATCTGATTGGCTGATTGAATCAGCCAATCAGATTGAGCTCGCATTCTATTGGCTGTTCCGTTCAGGTAGGATGACCTTCAGGGGGGTAGTGTTAGCTTTAGTTAAGGGGGGTTTGGGTTAGATTAGGGGTATGTGGGTGGTGGGTTTTAATGTTGGGGGGGTTGTATTTTTTTTTTACAGGCAAAAGAGCAGAATTCTTTGGGGCATGCCCCTGCTAAAGGCCCTTTTAAGGGCTGGTAAGGTAAAAGAGCTGGTAACTTTTTAATTAGAATAGGGTAGGACATTATTTTATTTTGGGGGGCTTTGTTATTTTATTAGGGGGCTTAGATTAGGTGAAAGTAGCTTAAAATTGTTGTAATATTTTTAAAATGTTTGTAACTTATTTTTTTTATTTTTTGTAACTTAGCTTTTTTTATTTTTTGTACTTTAGTTAGTTTATTTAATTTAATTTAATTGTAGTAATTTGTAGCTAATTTATTTAATTAATTTAATGATAGTGTAGTGTTAGGTTTAATTGTAATTTAGGTTAGGATTTATTTTACAGGTAATTTTGTATTTCTTTTAGCTAGGTAGTTATTAAATAGTTAATAACTATTTAATAACTATTCTAACTAGCTAAAATAAATACAAAGTAAGTATTTAGTTTTAAATAGGATTAATTTATTTAAGTATAGTGTAGTGTTAGGTGTAATTGTAACTTAGGCTAGTTTTTATTTTACAGGTTAATTTCTCTTTATTTTAACTAGGTAGCTATTAAATAGTTAATAACTATTTAATAGCTATTGTACCTAGTTAAAATAAATTGAAAGTTGTCTGTAAAATAAAAATAAATCCTAAAATAGCTACAATATAATTATTATTTATATTATAGCTATCTTAGGGTTTATTTTAAAGGTAAGTATTTAGTTTTAAATAGGATTAATTTATTTAATAAGAGAAATATTATTTAGATTTATTTAATTAATATTTAAGTTAGGGGGGTGTTAGGGTTAGTGTTAGACTTAGGTTTAGGGGTTAATCATTTTATTACAGTGGCGGCGGTGTAGGGGGGGCAGGATAGGGGTTAATAAACTTATTATAGGTGGCGACGGTGTAGGGGGGGGCAGATTAGGGGTTAATAAGTTTAATATAGTTTGCGACGAGGTCCGGGAGCGGCAGTTTAGGGGTTAAACAATTTATTTAGTTGCGGCGGGGTCCGGGATCTGCAGGATAGGGGTTAATAACTTTATTATAGGTGGCGGCGGTATAGGGGGGGCAGATTAGGGGTTACTAGGTATAATGTAGGTGGCGGCGGTGTCCGGGAGCGGCGGTTTAGGGGTTAATACATTTATAAGAGTTGCGGCGGGGTCTAGGAGCGGCGGTTTAGGGGTTAATAACTTTATTGAGTTGCGGGGGGCTCCGGGGGGGGCGGTATAGGGGGTAGAACAGTGTAGTTAGTGTGGGTGCTTAGTGACAGGCTAGCAATAAAGCTGTCAAAAAGCCGAAGAGCAGCAAGATCGGATGAGTGATAACTCTCACAGTCCGCTGCTCATCGCCCCGTACTTGGTGCGTGGCTTTTTGACAGCTTTATTGATAACTTAGGTGAAATGTTGAAGGTCCGCGGCAGCGATGGTAGGCGAGCTTAGGCGGGCGTATTGAACCGGCGAAGGCAGGTAAAGTAGACGCGTTCATAACTACCCCCCTGTAGGTGTAGACTGTCCTTTTAAGCTGCTGGGTACAACAACAGTAGGGTAACAACTACTCACCATGTTGTTGATGTTCCTCCTGTGCCTGCAGCTTTCTTCATTCTCTTATTTTAACCCTTTACAAGTGCTGGCTAGTGGAGCTTCTTCATATTTGGCGCCCACATCTTGGAGTTTAAGTATTTTTGCACCTTATGACATAAGCAGTGCAGACACAGGATGTATTGTGCACTTCATCTTTGTGTGCTTAATACAGAGTATTGTTTTTGCAATGGCTGCAATGCTCTGTAATATTCCTGAGGGCTCTTTTATATTTGTTTTAAAAGATTTAACATGTGTAAAAATATAAAGCTTCTGTTTTTTTATTGTGCAAGCTAACCCAAAGTGCAGACACAGCTTTCATCAGTCCAGTCAAGAAAAACAGGATTACTCTCTATTCTGGAGTCATCTGATGATCATCAAACTACTTTAGAAGTCATTTGCACATCATTAGACATCATCAGGCTTGTGAAGTCATCAGCTAAGGTAACAAATTCTGGGTGATGACTTCAGAATGATTTGCAGATTACATTACTGATTACTTCATAAGCATGAATAGCCAATGAATGTCTCTAGAGTCATCTCATTTAAATATTTTGGCCTCTGGGCATACTTCAGGATGGCTTCTAATGACTAGTCTGGACTCTGGGGTCATTGATGACTTCAGAATGACTCTAGGAAGATCATCCATTTTGACTAGGGGTGACATCACTGCTCTGTTAAAGTACACTACTTCTGTCACAGAGTTGTACCCAGCAGTTAAATGTCCCTTTAGCCAAGTCACTGACTCAGAAACTATTCTCAGTAGTATAGAAGGTAAGCTTCTCTGCAAGCAAACACTATACCTGCACAAACACTGTAAAACACATACTTGAACAAGTCGAATGAGCTGTAATAAATAAAAGTAGTTATTGTCCTGACTCCAAGTAAGCCCTTTTAATCAAACTTTTAAACCATAAAGTTAAAGTAAATGAAGGGGCCAAATTTTGCAATCTCTATTTTGAGGATTTTAAGACACAAAGAAGGAACCACAATCTCCTGGTTAATATTCTCTGAAGAAATCACCTTAGGTAAGAAACTGGTCAAAGTTCGTAAGATCGCCTTGTCCCAATGAAACACTAGATACGGAGGATCACAAGAAAGAGCTGACAATTCAGATACTCCCCATGAGAAAATGGAAATAGAAACAAAACCTTCCAGGATAAAAACACAACATCCAATGTATGCATAGGTTCAAAAGGAGGAGATTGAAAAACCTTGAGCACCAAATTCAAATTCCATGGACGAGAAATGGGCTTATTAACAGGTTTGATTCTAGCCAGCGCCTGAAAAACAGCTTGAATATCTGGAAGATGAGTAAGCTTTCTGACAATAAAGCTGAAAGAGCAGAAATGTCACCCTTATAGGGTGCTGGCTGATAGGCCTTTGTCTAAACCACCCTGAAGGAATTGTAAGATTCAATAAATCCTAAAAGAATGTCATGTATAGCCCTGTTCAGAACACCAAGAGAGATACACCTTCCACGCTTTATGACATATTTTCCAAATAACTGACTTGCGATCCTGAATCAAGCTCTCCACTACAGACTCAGAAAAACCCCTTTGAGAAATATCTAAATGTTTAATCTCTAAGCAGTCAAACAGAGAGACTGAAGGTTTTGAAAAAAAGAAAGGACCTTCAGATCATAGATCTGGACTTTGAGGAAGACACCATGGAGGAACGTTGGACATTGAACCCAATCGGCAAACGACATCTTGCGGGGGCATGTAGGAGCTATTAATATTGAAGATATTTGTCTGTTTGATCTGATCAATCATCCTCAGAAAAAGCACAACTGTTAGTGCATCTATCAATTCCAACTTAGGATCTCTTGACCTTGACCAATATTTGAGAAGTTTGTGGTTCAGTGAGACGCCATACTGTTAATCCCTGGGAGAACCCAGCAATTTACAAACTGATCAAAAATCTCCTGATTGAGGGACCGTTCCCCAGAGTGAAGAGCCTGATTACTCAGATAATCCACTTCCCAGTTGTGGACCCTGGGATGTCAATCACTGAGATGATACACTGATGAACTTCTGCCCAATTCAGGATGCAAGCAACCTCTTTGATTTCAATTTCACTGCAAGTACCACCCTGATGGTTGATATAGGCTACTGCCATGATTTTATTGGACTGAAAATGAATGAAAGGAACTGACCTGAGGAGAGGTAATAATGCCTGAAGAGTTCTGAAGATCACACAAAGTTCAAAGGTATTTATTGGTAACCTCACCTCCTGAGGAGACCAAAATTTTCTGAGACCTTTGAGAGCCCCAGACCATGTCCCAACCATAGAGGCAAAGGAAAGCCATCCCTTGAAATACTTAAAGCCTGGAGTAAACTCAGTGAGACCATACTGTGTAGTATACACAGGCTGGGGGCAAACTGAACTGTCAGTAGTAGTTGTAGACATCTGAGATTGTAATACAAAACTTAGGCAAGTACTACAAAGTTGAGCTGGAGGACAGACAGTGACCAATTTGCAAAGCATACACTTCTTGTTTGAAAAAATAAAGTCTCTGAACCTACCCTCTAATAGGTCTAACTCAGGAGGGGCATTGCCATTTTGCTCCATAATGTAGAGATAAAACTAACAGTTCAAGGAATAAACTGTACAATGACAGAAAGGAAATTAAAAAGCTATGCTGCTGAATCTGTCACATATTTGTCTATGATATACACTACTATAATGTACCTATCAGCCGTAAAGGATCAGCCCAGGATTCAACCCAACTGCTAGCGTGAAAAGTAAAACACACGCTAGCACACTGAGAAATATCCAGGACGTGACCCACTCAGGAATGATTAAAGCAAATGTCCCTTTAAGCAGGTTAGAAAGCAAACAGATAGGTATTCCTTTTTGTAGGAATGGATAAAGCAAATGTCCATTTAAGCAGGTTAACAAACAAACAGAGAAGTAATCCTTTTATCAGGTTTGGATAAAGCAAATGTCCCTTTAAGCAGGTTAGCAAACAAACAGAGAGGTATTCCTTTTAGCAGGTTTGATAAAGCAAATGTCCCTTTAAGCAGGTTAGCAAACAAACAGAGATGTATTCTTTTTAGCAGGTTTGATAAACAAATGTCCCTTTAAGCAGGTTAGCAAACAAACAGAGAGGTAATCCTTTTAGCAGGTTAGATAAAGCAAATGTCCCTTTAAGCAGGTTAGCAAACAAACAGAGAGGTATTCCTTTTAGCAGGTTTGATTAAGCAAATGAATAGTCAGGAAGACAAGGGTGAATAAATCCAGTAGACAATTTGAGGGATTAGGTAATAACAATGTCAGGCAGGCAAAGGTAAAATATCCAGAAGTCAGAATGACCAAGTACTCACACAGCTCTGATTCAGGAAGACAAACGGGCCCCGAGAAGATCTCCCGCCGGTCTTTTAAAGGAGAGAGAGAGACGTCGACATCAGGAGGAGTGTTCAGACAACCGCGTCACGTTGCTAGGTGACGTGACACAGAAGAGATCCGTGAGCCGAGGTGACACGGCGATGAGCGGATCGAATGTGACAGTACCTACTGATAGCCTGCGGGCTGTGTGAAAAAAGGCAGGTACTTACCCAGCAGCTGTCCATACTGAGGAAGTACATTATCATGGCCTAACAGGAGATAATTACAATATATTCATTAAAATATCCTGAGGATTTACAGTATTTTACACCTCATAACGACTTGATAAATCTAACTATGGGCTGGATTTGTACCAGCACTAGCTACAAGTAGCAAATCATTGGCCATCACACTTCAATTGCTACAAATGGTAGCGAAGAACAAAATAGCAGGAGCTCTTGTATATTAGCCAGAGGTTCTGGTGTCCTATACTTATAATGGCAATTCTGAACGCATCGTAGATAACATAGCATTGTGACGCTTGCTACAAATGTACAAGCTGTCGCTACATCTATTCTTGCTATGGGTGGATTCAAAACTTGTAAATTCAAAAGAGTGGATTATTTGGTTAGCAAGCTATACAAGATTTTTTTTTTATTTTAAAAAAACTTTATAGCTTTGTTTATTAAAGAGACACAAAACCCACAATTTTAATTTCATGATTCAGATAGAGGGGTAGATTTACCAACAGGGCAAGCGGACATGATTTGCTGTAGCATCTGGGTAGCGCCTGCTGATTGGTGGCTAAATGTTATTTATTTATTTATTTATTTATTTATATAATAAGATGCTATTGGAGGTGTAACAGTTTTTTTTATAAATATAAATACATTTATTATTTGGAAGGGAAAATGTTAAAACCGCTACTGATGCAGCTACTTTGCTTCTGCAGCGACCCAACGCCGACTCTAACACAGGTACTAAAAATGGTATGAAAATGGACTTGTAACTACAGCCGCTGTTGCTATGTTACGTAAGCGAAATATGCAACTAAAGATCCTTGAAACTACAAATCTCTGCAACTTTGTTTTTATGTAGCAGGCGGTCGCTGCCTATGACCGCACAGAAGTAGCAAATGCAAGGGATTTTATCTACAAGTGTCGTGTAATAGGTAAGTGACGATTGACTCGCTACTTAAAGTAATAATAAAAAAAATGCTAGGATTTAACATCACTAAAAATAAACTGGGTGTTAAACTTACCCTTTCTTTGCCACGGCCTCTTTGCTAAAGGCACAGTGCTCTTTTCTCAATGAGGTGACGTTTCCACCTCTAAACCAATAGCTGTTCTAGAATACAGAGGTGGAAAGTCATCTCATTAAGAAAAGAGCACTGTGCCATGGGAGGCCGGAGGTGCTGACCTTAGCGAGGAAGCCGCGGCACAGAAAGGGTGGGGTTAGGGTCCTTTTCTTTCATGTAATTGGCAAGAGTCCATGAGCTAGTGATGTATGGGATATACAATCCTACCAGGAGTGGCAAAGTTTCCCAAACCTCAAAATGCCTATAAATACACCCCTCACCACACCCACAATTCAGTTTTACAAACTTTGCCTCCCTATGGAGGTGGTGAAGTAAGTTTGTGCTAGATTTTCTTCTGTAATATGCGCTTCTCAGCATTTTGAAGCACGATTCCTCTCAGAGTACAATGTTTGTCAGAGGGATGTGAAGAGAGTATTGCCTATTGATTTTATGGTTTTCCTCGCGGGAAATCTTTTCAAAGGTTCTCTGTTATCGGTCGTAGAGATTCATCTCCTACCTCCCTTTTCAGATCGACGATATACACTTATATACCATTACCTCTACTGTTACAGTTTCAGTACTGGTTTGGCTATCTGCTATATGTGGATGGGTGTCTTTCGGTAAGTATGTTTTCATTGCTTAAAGGGACAGTCAAGTCCAAAAAAAACTTTCATGTTTCAAATAGGGCATGTAATTTTAAACAACTTTCCAATTTACTTTTAACACCAATTTTGCTTTGTTCTTTTGGTATTCTTAGTTGAAAGCTAGACCTAGGAAGGCTCATATGATAATTTCTAAGCCCTTGAAGGCCGCCTCTAATCACATGCTTTTGTATTTGATTTTCACAGCAGGGGAGAGCTAGTTCAGGTAAAACCTATAGATAACATTGTGAGCACGCCCGTGGATTGTGGCAGACACTGCACTAATTGGCTAAAATGAAAGTCAAAATATAATAAATAAAATGTCATGTGACCAGGGGGCTGTCAGAAGATGTTTAGATACAAGTTAATCACAGAGGTAAAACGTATGTTAATATAACTGTGTTGTTTATGCAGAACTGGGGAATGGGTAATAAAGGGATTATCTATCTTTTAAAACAACAAAAATTCTGGTGTTGACTATGTTTTATTATAAAGTTCTAAATATATGTATTGTACTTATATTTGCCATGAGTCAGGTTTATGTATATTTCCTTTTGCAGACGAAGGGGCCTAGTTATCAAGCCGTCAACCTCAAATACGCTGGAATTCCGCAGCGTATTTGTGGCGAGGCTGATACGCCTTAGTTATCAAAGGCTCGAGACCGGCAAAAGTAGAATTTTGTGACGTAAGCTTCGATCCGCCGGACTCAGTCCGACACAGATCGATTCTTACGTCACTCCAGATGTTCCGCACACAAGTGAGGCACATTCTCACTACTTTTGCTAGTTATCAAATGACTAGCAGGTACGCTCGGCACTTTTACGGCCCAGCGTACCTGGTTTTCAAACCGCCACCCCTGGAGGCGGCGGATCCCATAGGAATCAATGGGAGTCTGACCATAGCGAAAGTACAAGTTCGCTGCTGACAGACATCCCATTGATTTCTATGGGAGCTGTCTGCACCTAACACCCTAACATGTACCCCCCCAAAATAAAAAAATGCCCTACCCTATTCTAAATTAAATAAACTTCAAAGCTCTTTTACCTTACCAGCCCTTAAAAGGGCCATTTGTGGGGGCATGCCCCAAAGAAAACAGCTCTTTTGCCTGTAAAAGAAAAATACAACCCCCCCCAACATTAAAACCCACCACCCACATACCCCTAATCTAACCCAAACCCCCCTTACAAAAACCTAACACTAATCCCCTGAAGATCATCCTACCTTGTCTTCACTCAGCCGAGCAGCGATGGAACCGAAGTGGACATCCAGAGCGGAAGAAGTTAATCCTCCAAGCGGCGCTGAAGAAATCTTCCATCAGATGAAGTCATCATCCAGGCGGCGCTGAAGAAAAGTCTTCGATCCGGCCATGTCATCTTCAAAGAGGCGCTGAAGAGGTCTTCTATCCGGGCGATGTCATCTTCCAAGCCGGGTCTTGAATCTTCCTTCCGCCGACGCGGAAGCTCCTTCTTCACCGACGGACTACGACGAATGAAGGCTCCTTTAAGGGACGTCATCCAAGATGGCGTCCCCTCAATTCCGATTGGCTGATAGGATTCTATCAGCCAATCGGAATTAAGGTAGGAAAAATCAGCCAATAGAATGCGAGCTCAATCTGATTGGCTGATTGGATCAGCCAATCGGATTGAACTTGAATCTGATTGGCTGATTCCATCAGCCAATCAGAATTTTCCTACCTTAATTCTGATTGGCTGATAGAATCCTATCAGCCAATCGGAATTGAGGGGACGCCATCTTGGATGATGTCCCTTAAAGGAGCCTTCATTCGTCGTAGTCCGTCGGTGAAGAAGGAAGTTCCGCGTCGGCGGAAGGAAGATTCAAGACCCGGCTTGAAAGATGACTTTGCCCGGATAGAAGACCTCTTCAGCGCCTCTTTGAAGATGACATCGGCCGGATCGAAGACTTTTCTTCAGCGCCGCCTGGATGATGACTTCATCGGATGGAAGATTTCTTCAGCGCCGCTTGGAGGATTAACTTCTTCCGCTCCGGATGTCCACTTCGGTTCCATCGGTGCTCGGCTGAGTGAAGACAAGGTAGGATGATCTTCAGGGGATTAGTGTTAGGTTTTTGTAAGGGGGGTTTGGGTTAGATTAGGGGTATGTGGGTGGTGGGTTTTAATGTTGGGGGGGGGGTTGTATTTTTCTTTTACAGGCAAAAGAGCTGTTTTCTTTGGGGCATGCCCCCACAAATGGCCCTTTTAAGGGCTGGTAAGGTAAAAGAGCTTTGAAGTTTATTTAATTTAGAATAGGGTAGGGCATTTTTTTTATTTTGGGGGGGTTTGTTATTTTATTAGGGGGCTTAGATTAGGTGTAAGTAGCTTAAAATTGTTGTAATATTTTTAACATGTTTGTAACTTATTTTTTTATTTTTTGTAACAGCTTTTTTTATTTTTTGTACTTTAGTTAGTTTATGTAATTGTATTTAATTGTAGTTATTTGTAGGTAGTTTATTTAATTAATTTAATGATAGTGTAGTATTAGGTTTAATTGTAACTTAGGTTAGGATTTATTTTACAGGTAATTTTGTATTTCTTTTAGCTAGGTAGTTATTAAATAGTTAATAACTATTTAATAACTATTCTAACTAGCTAAAATAAATACAAAGTTACCTGTAAAATAAATATAAATCCTAAGATAGCTACAATATAATTATTATTTATATTGTAGCTATATTAGGGTTTATTTTACAGGTAAGTATTTAGTTTTAAATAGGAATAATTTATTAAAGTATAGTGTAGTGTTAGGTGTAATTGTAACTTAGGTTAGGATTTATTTTACAGGTAAATTTCAGTTTATTTTAGCTAGGTAAGCTATTAAATAGTTAATAACTATTTAATAGCTATTGTACCTAGTTAAAATAAATTGAAAGGTACCTGTAAAATAAAAATAAATCCTAAGATAGCTAGAATATAATTATTATTTATATTGTAGCTATATTAGGGTTTATATTATAGGTAAGTATTTAGTTTTAAATAGGATTCATTTAGTTAATAATAAAAATATTATTTAGATTTATTTAATTAATATTTAAGTTAGGGGGGCGTTAGGGTTAGACTTAGGTTTAGGGGTTAATAATTTTATTACAGTGGCGGCGGCGTAGTGGGGGGCAGGATAGGGGTTAATAAATTTATTATAGGGGGCGACGGTGTAGGGGAGGCAGATTAGGGGTTAATACATTTATTATAGGTGACAACGGTATAGGGGGGGCAGGATAGGGGTTAATAGGTTTAATATAGGTTGCGGCGGGTTCAGGGAGCGGCGGTTTAGGGGTTAAACTATTTATTTAGTTGCGGAGAGGTGCGGGATCAGCAGGATAGGGGTTAATAACTTTATAATAGAGGGCGACGGTGTAGGGGGGGCAGGATAGGGGTTACTAGGTATACTGTAGGTGGCAGCGGTGTCCGGGAGCGGCGGTTTAGGGGTTCATACATTTATAAGAGTTGCGGCGGGGTCTAGGAGCGGCGGTTTAGGGGTTAGTAACTTTATTGAGTTGCGGGAGGCTCCGGGGGCGCCGGTATAGGGATAGAACAGTGTAGTTTAGTGTGAGTGCTTAGTGACAGGCTAGCAATAAAGCTGGGAAAAAGCCGAAGGGCAGCGAGATCGGATGAGTGATAACTGTCACAGTCCGCTGCTCATCGCCCCGCGGCTTTTTTACAGCTTTATTTGATAACTTAGGCGTATTTTTTCAGGTCCGCGGCGGCGATGTGAGGCGAGCTTAGGCGGGCGTATTGGGCCGGCGAAGCCAGAAAAGTAGACGGCTTGATAACTACCCCCCTATAAGTTTCAAAATTGGGAAAAACATTTTTAGGAAGTCATTTTTTCTTACCTGGGGTATATTCTTTTTCTTTAAATTGACTATTTTTCATTCAATTTTTGCGGGCAAAATTAGGCTTGCGAGGTCGCAAAATGCTGATATTTATTGCGTCATGCTTGGCGCGAGAATTTTTTTGGCGCAAAGGTACGTTCGGTGTTGCAAATTTGTCATTTCCGGCGTCTTAGTTGACGCCAGGTTTCCTTGCACAAGGTTGCCATGACGCGAGTTGCGTAATTTCCGGATGTTGTTAGCGCCAAAATATTTCATTTTGCGTTGTGCGTCATACTTGGTGACAAATAATTTAATTATTTTAACCCCACTTCCTATATGCCTCTTGCTTTTTTTCTATGCTCAGAGGGCTATGCTGTTTGCATTTTTTTCCCATTCTTGAAACTGCCATATAAGGAAATTGATAATTTTGCTTTATATGTTGTTTTTTTCTCTTACATTTGCAAGATGTCTCAATCTGATCCTGTCTCAGAAACCACTATTGGAACCCTACTGCATGATAACAGTTCAACCAAAGATAAGTGTATCTGTTGTAAATTAGTGGAGATTATATCTCCAGCTGTGGTATGTATCAGTTGTCATGATAAGAGTGTATCCATCAGTACTAGTACAATGCCTGTTGTTCCTACAACATCTAATGTACATGATATCCCTGTGAATATAAAATTTTTATTGCAAATTAGAAGGCTTTGTCTGCTATTTCGCCTTCTAATAAATGTAAAAGGTCTTTTAAAACTTCTCATAAAGTTGATGAAATTTCAAATGACCGACAACATACTCTATTATCCTCCTCTGATGTGGATCTATCTGATTCAGAAGATCCTACCTCAGATATTGACACTGACAAATCTACTTTTCTCTTTAAGATGGAGTATATTTGTTCCTTGTTAAAGAGGTGTTGATTACTTTGGATATTGAGGAAACTAGTCCTCTTGATGCTTAATCTAGTAAATGTTTAAATTCTGTTTATAAACCTCATGTGGTTACTCCAGAGGTTTTTCCAGTTCCTGATGTTATTTCTGATATGATTTCAAAAGAATGGAATATGCCTGGCACTTCTTTTTCCTTCTTCTAGGTTTAAAAAGTTGTAGCCTTTGCCAACAGTTGGATTGGAGTTTTGGGAAAAAATTCCCAAAGTTGATGGGGTTATTTCTGCTCTTACCTAACGTGCTACTATCTCTATGGAACATAGTATTTCCTTTAAGGATCCTTTAGATAGGAAACTTGAATCTTAACTAAGGAAAGCTTATTTATATTATGGCTATCTTCTCAGGCCTGCCATTTCTATGGCTGATGTTGCAGCTGCATCAACTTTTTGGTTGGAAAGCTTAGCGCAACAGGAAACAGATCCTTATTGTCTAGCATTGTTTGCTTGATTCAACATGCTAATTATTTTATCTGTGATGCCATTTTTTGATGTCATCAAAATTGATGTTTGGGCTTTGTGGCTCAGATATTGGAATACTGACATGGTATCTAAGTCTAGATTACTATCTCTTTCTTTCCAAGGTAACAATTTATTTGGTTCAAGCCGTTTAAGAAACCAACGTTAGTCCCCAAGTCTGCATGAAGGTGCAGGCCTCATTCCAGCTCAGCTAGTGAGGGCAGATTAAACTTTTTTCCAAAACATCTGGGCATATTTTGTCCAAAATCTATAGACTCAGAGTGTTGTCTCTCAAGGGTATCGAATTGGATTCAGAGTACGACCTCCTGTGAGAAGATTCTTTCACTCACGTGTCCCAGCAAATCCAGAGATGGTTCAGGTTTTTCTAAAGTGTGTTTCAGATCTAGAGCTTTCAGGGGTAATCATACCAGTTCCGTTCAGGAACAGGGTTTGGGGTTTTATTCAAATCTATTCATTGTCCCAAAGAAAGAATTCATTCAGGCCAGTTCTGGATCTGAAAATTTTGAATCTCACACAAATCAACTAGTGTTCTTTCATCAAAGACATGGTTTAAGGATCAATTTACCAAAAAGTTTCTTGATTCCTCAGACAAGGGTCACCTTTTTAGGTTTCCAGATAGATTCAGTGTCTATGGCCTCTATTTATCAAAGGTCTTGCGGACCTGATCCGATAGTGCGGATCAGGTCTACAAGACCTCGCTAAATGCGGAGAGCAATATGCTCTCCGCATTTAACATTGCACCAGCAGTTCACAAGAGCTGCTGGTGCAACGCCGCCCCCTGCTGACTCGCGGCCAATCGGCCTCCAGCAGGGAGGTGTCAATCAACCCGATTGTACTCAAACGGGTTGATTTCCGGCAATTCCTGTCCGCCTGCTCAGAGCAGGCGGACAGGGTTATGGAGCAGCGGTCTTAAGACCGCTGCTTCATAACTTGTGTTTCTGGCGAGTCTGAAGACTCGCCAGAAACACAGGCCCACAAGCTCCATACTGAGCTTGATAAATATGGGCCTATGTCTAACAGACAAGAGACGAATTAAATTGGTTTCAGCTTGTTGGAACCTTCAGTCTCAATTTTTCCCTTCAGTAGCTATGTGCATGGAAGTTTTAGGTCTCATGACTGCAGCATCGGACGTGATCTCCTTTGCTCATCTTCATATGAGACTTCTCCAGCTTTGTATGCTGATTTAATGGTGCAGGGATTATATAAAGATATCATATTTAATATCCTTAAATCCCAATGTTTGACTCTTTCTGTCTTGGTGGTTAGATCACCATTGTATAGTTCAAGGGGCCTCCTTTGTTCATCCAACCTGGACTGTAATCACAACAGATGCAAGTCTTTCAGGTTGGGGAGCTGTCTAGGGATCTCTGACAGCACAAGGGGTTTGGAAATCTCAAGAGGCGAGATTACCAATCAATATTTTAGAACTGTGTGCTATTTTTAGGGCTCTTCAGGGTTGGCCTCTGTTGAAGAGAGAAACATTCATTTGTTTTCAGACAGTCAATATCACAACTGTGGCATATGTCAATCATCAGGGTGGGACTCACAGTCCCCTAGCTATGAAAGAAGTATCGTGGATTCTTTCTTGGGTGGAATCCAGCGCTTGTCTAATTCCTGTGGTGCATATCCCAGGTGTAGACAATTGGGAAGTGGATTATCTCAGCCGTTAGACTATACATCCGGGGGAGTGGTCGCTCCATTCAGATGTGTTTTTTCATTTAAACAAGAGACTTCCCAGGTACCTATCCAGGTCCAGGAATTTTCAGGTGTAGTTGGTGGATGCGTTAGCAGCTCCTTGGTTTTACCAACCTGCTTATATCTTGCCGCCTCTAGTTCTTCTTCCAAGAGTGATTTCCAAGATCATCATGGAACAATCGTTTGTGTTTCTGGTAGCACCAGCATGGCCTCACAGGTTCTGGTATGCGGATATTGTCCGGATGTCCAGTTGCCAACCTTGGCCACTTCCTTTAAGACCAGACCTTCTGTCTCAAGGGCCGTTTTTTTCCATCAGGATCTCAAATCATTAAATTTGAAGGTATGGAAATTGAACGATTAGTGCTTAGTCATAAAGGTTTCTCTGACTCAGTGATTGATACTATGTTACAGGCTCGTAAATCTGTCTCTAGGAAGATTTATTATCGAGTCTAGAAGACTTATATTTCATGGTGTTCTTTTCATAAATTCTCCTGGCATTCTTTTAGAATTCCTAGAATTTTACAGTTTCTTCAGGATGGTTTAGATAAAGGTTTGTCTGCAAGTTCCTTGAAGGGACAAAGCTCTGCTCTTTCTGTTTTGTTTCAAAGAAAGATTGCTAAGCTTTCTGATATTCACTGTTTTGTACAGGCTTTGGTCTGTATCAAGCCTTTAATTAAAATAAATTTCTCCTCCTTGGAGTCTTCATTTGATTTTGAAGGCTTTACAGGCTCCTCCTTTTGAGCCTATGCATTCCTTGGATATTAAACTACTTTCTTGGAAAGTGTTGTTCCTTTTGGCTATCTCTTCTGCTAGAAGAGTTTCCGAATTATCTGCTCTTTTTTATGAATCTCCTTTTCTGATTTTTCAGCAGGATAAGGCAGTTTTGCGGACTTCATTTAAATTCCTACCTAAGGTTGTGAATTCTAACAACATTTATAGGGAAATTGTTGTCCCCTCTTTGTGTCCTAATCCTAAGAATTCTTTGGAGAGATCCTTACATTCTCTGGATGTTGTAAGAGGTTTGTAATATTACGTTAGAGCTACTAAAGATTTCAGGAAGACTTCTAGTCTATTTGTTGTCTTTTCTGGTTCTAGGAAAGGTCAGAAAGCTTCTGTCATTTCCTTGGCATCTTGGTTAAAGCTTTTGATTCATCAGGCTTATTTGGAGTCGGGTCAGGTTCTGCCTCAGAGAATCACAGCTCATTCTACTAGATCAGTCTCCACTTCGTGGGCTTTTAAGAATGAAGCTTCAGTTAATCAGATTTGCAAAGCAGCAACTTGGTCTTCTTTGCATACATTTACTAAATTCTACCGTTTTGATGTATTTGCCTCTTCGGAAGCAGTTTTTGGTAGAAAAGTTCTTCAGGCAGCTGTTTCAGTTTGATTCCTCTGCTGATGTTTTAAGTTTTTTTCTTTACATTTATGAGAAAAACTTATTCTTTTGGGTGTGGATTTAATTTTTTCAGCGGAAAATGGCTGTTTATTTTTATCCCTCCCTCTCTAGTGACTCTTCTGTTAGGTTATGTTTTTTTTGTATAAAGCACAATTATATTTCCAGTTCCTTTTTGATGCTTTCTACTCATTTTTCTATCACCCCACTACTTGGCTATTTGTTAAACAGAATTGTGGGTGTGGTGAGGGGTGTATTTATAGGCATTTTGAGGTTTGGGAAACTTTGCCCCTCCTGGTAGGATTGTATATCCCATACGTCACTAGCTTATGGACTCTTGCCAATATGAAAGAAATTAATTTATCAGGTAAGTTCTTACATAAATTATGTTTTTTTACAAACTCATCACTGAAAATCCAGTTTATTCTTAGTTATGGTAAATAAAAGCTTTTTTTAAATTCTCGGATTTACCACTTTTAACAAAACAAAAACGCTACTTTTTCCTGTAGCGAACCCATGTTTACCAACCTTGTGTAAATCCAGCCCTATTGTTCTATGTGTTTTGTTTCAGTCACTTTTAAATTAATACATAATAATAATAATAATAATAATAATAATAATAATAAAAGGTTTAGCTAATTTTCATAAAACTGATAAGAAAACATTTACCTACAGTAACAGACGATTTAGGGGATTTAGATGTCTTATCATTTGGTGGCAAGACTATTAGGAAAGCACCAGATAGTTCGTAACTTTCTGCACTGTTTGCTGCGCAGGGCCATTATTAGTTACATAGCCAGAAGCAGCTGATCTGCTGGAATTTAGTGTTCCTGACACTAAGTGAAACATGATTCATTTTCACAAGACACAAAGAAATGGTTAAGCAATTCAATTAAAGAGGGGGCAGCATTCCTAAGTAGCTGTAACACACTGCCAACCTTTTTTTTTTTTTTATTTACTATAGGGTCATTTAATTGAGTTTATGCAAATGTGCACAGCATATGAAACAGATATTCACTGTTTTGTTTGTTTTTTCTCAAAAATAAAAATAAATTATTTTCTTGAAATAGCCTGACAGCAAGGATAGTAGAACTTAAATACGTTTTCTTAAGAAAGAGCCCTAGACAACTGTAAGGAAAGAGGTGTAAATCTTGCATCAAGGCATTGGAATCTTTGTCAGCAGTTAAACAGTTTGTGAAACTGAATATAAAGTACCAGCCCTATAGCTCTGCAGAATGATTAAACAGATATGCAGTGGTACTTTGTTATTATGATACCAATGCACATAGGAGCAGCATTGCCGGCTGGCAGGTGAGGGGTTAAATGTCCTGAGAGGCTGGAATCTGAGATAGTGAGTGGAGAGTCAGTAGCTATATTTATCCTGCTGGTAACCCGAGCTTAGGATTCCAGTGAAGGAGCTTGGTTATTAACCACTACACAAAGTGTTCTACAGAGACCAACTACATTGGGGACTGGAATTGGTGTACAAGCTTCGAAGTGTTGCTAATGTCTTCCAAGCAGCAATAGATGGTATTACGGAGCACTGACCACAACCAGCTGGAAAGACGGGAAGGTGAGAGATTACTGCTGTGTCAACAGAGACTGTGTCAACCAACTGCCATCAGCCCAAGTATACTGTCAGCAATAACTGACTGTGCTAACCAGACACCTGTGCTGATGTTACCTGGTCAGTAATACTGTAACTTGCTAACCCCAGTAACATACTAACTATTGCTTGCTTTGTAACTTATTAACCTGGTACCATACTGTAACTTACTAATATGATACTCAGTCCATATTGCCTGCTCAGTAATGTTGTAATGTTTAGGCTGCTGTAGATTTGTGTTAGGCCGCTGTATATTTATATAATCTTTTTGTGGTTAATCACTCCCATTTTAATCTGCTTTCTATGAGCTAGTCTAAAGGGCAGAATTAATTACCTTTTATTATTATATATACTATTTCAGGTTTTAAGAATTTCACCTGCTTACTATTAAATTTAGGTTTCGACCAATGCTTATTATTAATTCTAGGTTTTTGACCAGTTTTTAACTTGTCCTATTTTTCTACTGTTTGATTAATAACATTTTTAATCTTTACAAAATATATCTCATAATTGTTTTTTTAAATCATCAGCTATATTTATTATTTATTATTATTCCTAGCTTAGGCTAGTTCTATTTAGATTTTATTGTCCTATTGGGTAATCGTCTCCTACGTACCCCTATCTATAGTAATTGTTACCCTAGCTTTACCGCAAGTATTTCCACATTTTTCTGTTTCTAACTGTTCCTCTGGGGGGGGTTTTAGAGAGGGACCCCTATATACTTGGCAGAGGGTAGATGCTAGCGCCAATTCTACTCCCACTTTCTCGTAATTTACTAACCCAACATGCGAGTCCTTATTGTCTATTGAGAAGTATTGTAACTGCACTTGACGGTATTGGGCACCAGCATACCACAAGGCGTACAATGTACACTATAAATACCTTGACCTGGAGAAAGGTGCAGGGGTCACAGACATCTCTCTCCTTCAAAGTGTGTGTGAAACAGCCAAAATATTTTTCAAAACCCTGCTGCAGCGTTTTCTTTTAGAAGACAGTCTAATCATCCTTTTTTGTCCACCCTGCCCTTTAACCCCTGTTTGTGGCCCTCACAAATAGAGCATACTGTGGGTGGGTGTGTGACAAGCTCCACTTGATTAAAAAATAAAAGGGGCACAGAGTTGTTGTGTGTAACAGGCACTTGAGGGATTAAATCATTGCTGCAACAGTATTATGCAGCTGCAATTTATCATTTGCCAAAGTGTGTTCTGAGCAAATAATGTTAAATCAGTTGTATGATAAAAATAATTAAAGATAGATGCACTATACACCCAATAGCAGTGCTAGAGATGGGGTAATGTTTAGTTTCTTGCCCACAATTTTAAATGAAAATATCTCAGAAACATTCACCATAAGCTTTTGCAATAAATGTTTTATTTTCCTTTACCAAATGTAACGTTTAAATAACAAATATAACATTTTGTTATCGCATAATGCAATCAAATAATTTGTTATTAACATTTGAGTGTTGCTACTTATTAAAGGGTAGTTACTTCTTAAAGGGACATGAAACCCCATTTTTTTTCCTTTCATGATTCAGAGAAAATACAACTTTAAGAAGTTTACAGTTTATTTCTATTATCTAATTTGTTTTGTCCTTGTGTTATTATTTGTTTAAGAGATCTCTAGATAGGTAGCGTGCCCATGTTTGTAGCACTACATGACAGGAAATAGTGCTGACACCTAGTGCTCTTGTTAAAATATAACATTGTTGCAAAACTCCTGCCATATAGTGCTCTTGTTAAAATATAACATTGTTGCAAAACTCCTGCCATATAGTGCTCTTGTTAAAATATAACATTGTTGCAAAACTACTGCCATATAGTGCTCTTGTTAAAATATAACATTGTTGCAAAACTCCTGCCATATAGTGCTCTTATTAAAATATAACATTGTTGCAAAACTCCTGCCATATAGTGCTCTTGTTAAAATATAACATTGTTGCAAAACTCCTGCCATATAGTGCTCTTGTTAAAATATAACATTTTTATTGTTGTTGCAAAACTCCTGCCATATAGTGCTCTTGTTAAAATATAACATTGTTGCAAAACTCCTGCCATATAGTGCTCTTGTTAAAATATAACATTGTTGCAAAACTCCTGCCATATAGTGCTCTTGTTAAAATATAACATTGTTATTGTTGTTGCAAAACTCCTGCCATATAGTGCTCTTGTTAAAATATAACATTGTTATTGTTGTTGCAAAACTCCTGCCATATAGTGCTCTTGTTAAAATATAACATTGTTGCAAAACTCCTGCCATATAGTGCTCTTGTTAAAATATAACATTGTTGCAAAACTCCTGCCATATAGTGCTCTTGTTAAAATATAACATTGTTGCAAAACTCCTGCCATATAGTGCTCTTGTTAAAATATAACATTGTTGCAAAACTCCTGCCATATAGTGCTGCAAACATCTGCATACTCCTGAACTTACTGTTCTGCTTTCAACAAAGGATAACAAGAAAACAAAGAAAATTGGAAAATAGAAGTAAAATGGAAAATTGTTTAACATGATATGTTCTATCTGAATTGTGAAAGAAAATGTTGGGTTTTATGTCCTGTTAAGCTTCATTGAGTCTGCGGGAATACTAAAACGTAAGATATGTATGTAAACATTAAAGGGACATTATACACTCATTTTTTCTTTTGTAATTCAGACAGAGCATGCAATTTTAAGCAACTTTCTAATTTACTCCTATTATCAATTTTTCTTCGTTCTCTTGCTATCATTATTTGAAAAAGAAGGCATCTGAGCTTTTTTTTTGGTTTCAGTACTCTGGACAGCACTTTTTTATTGGTGGATGAATGTATCCACCAATCAGCAAGGACAACCCAGGTTGTTCACCAAAAAAGGGCCGGCATCTAAACTTACATTCTTCCATTTCAAATAAAGATACCAAGAGAATGAAGAAAATTTGATAATAGGACTAAATTAGAAAGTTGCTTAAAATTTCATGCTCAATCTGAATCACGAAAGAAAATTTTTGGGTACAGTGTCCCTTTAAGGGCCAGGTTACAAGTGGAGCGCTATTTAATGCTCCTGCACGTGTGCTAGAAGTAAGCTTTTTGCGACCGTCGAGTTTCGCTCATATTACGAGTAAATTGTTTTCGCTTGTGAGTTAACCCAACAAGCGCAAATAGCCAAACTTAGAATATCCTAGATAGGAACAAAGAGGCGCCAATAGGGTGATATCGTATGGACAAAATCAATATCAGCAAGCAACGATGGAACTACTCACAAACAACGCAGCACTAAGTTGTGCCAGAAACAGCAGACCGGGACCTATTCGTTGCCCGGCAGACAAAGACTCAACAAGATTCTCCAGGAGGTCACGTGAGGCCCTTCCACTAATCCGATGAGGAATCACGTCCACTCCTTAGTCCAGACAGCCGAACAACCAATCAACGGTCAGCTTTGGCACACACCTTTCTCCACAGCGATGATACCATACTCCGTGAGTACTTAGCGGAGGCAAAGCGGCAGATATCGCTGAAAATGGTACTGCAGTAGGATCAAGGCAGAAGAATGTTTAGTTCAGACAAGGGGTCAGTACCAGGAACCAATCCAACACAGCTCAGGCAGAAGAGTGGTCAGCTCATACAAGCAGTTCTGCTTTTTACAGACTGCAGTCGCCTGTGTTGGGTGACTGCAGTCTGGAAGAAGCAGAACTGCTTGTATGAGCTGACCACTCTTCTGCCTGAGCTGTGTTGGACTTGTTCCTGGTACTGACCCCTTGTCTGAACTAAACATTCTTCTGCCTTGATCCTACTGCAGTACCATTTTCAGCGATATCTGCCGCTTTGCCTCCGCTAAGTACTCACGGAGTACGGTATCATCGCTGTGGAGAAAGGTGTGTGCCAAAGCTGACCGTTGATTGGTTGTTCGGCCGTCTGGACTAAGGTGTGGACGTGATTCCTCATCGGATTGGTGGAAGGGCCTCACGTGACCTCCTGGAGAATCTTGTTGAGTGTTTGTCTGCCGGGCAACGAATAGGTCCCGGTCTGCTGTTTCTGGCACAACTTAGTGCCGCGTTGTTTGTGAGTAGTTCCATCGTTGCTTGCTGATATTGATTTTGTCCATACGATATCACCCTATTGGCGCCTCTTTGTTCCTATCTAGGAGTCTCTTGGTTGTTTCCGGATTTTTTGAGAGAGCAGCCTACGTTTTCTGTCTACAGTGTGAGATCCGGATTGCTCGACACATAGCGCACCTCCAGAGGTTGAATCGTCATCCTCCTTTAAACTTAGAATATCATGTTCACGTATTCCCCATTGAAGGCAATGTAGGAAAAAAGGTGGAAAAAAACTAACACCCCACTTGCGCGAAAACCTGATCCCATATTCTCATGTGTGCTAACCCAACATGAAAATATGAATATTTCTCATTCCACTGTTCTTAACATACAAGAGTGTGTTCTATTTATTCATAAATACATATTTCTACATATATCTGATGTTCTCATGGTACAATATATATCTATACCTATATATATATATATATATATATATATATATATATATATACACACATGATTATATATAGGTATAGATATATACAGATATATATAGGAATATCTATTTATAAATACATAGAATATATTCTGGTATGTACAGAACATTGAAATGTCAAATATTTACAGCAAATACATATTTAAAACCTTTATTAAAAATGAATATTGCATAAGTATGTTTTTTCATGTTTTCTTCTACTTAACAGCAAAGGGATCCAATGCACTTTTATATATGTCCATATATGTATGCATATGTATTTATGTGTTTATATGTCTATATATATCTGTAAATACATATATACACATATAAATACATAAATACATACAGTATGTACACACACACACACACACACACACATATATATATATATATAGACAGTATATATATATATATATATATATATATATATATATATATATATATAGAGAGAGAGAGAGAGAGAGAGAGAGAGAGAGAGAGAGAGAGAGAGAGAGAGAGAGAGCTCAAAATTTCCACTAGCCCACTAGCCATTGGTGAGTGAAAATTAACAATGGCGAGTGAAAGTTAGCAAGTGAATGTTGGGCTACCTGCTGTTAAAATTATATATCCATGAAAGGATATGATATTCCTCCAGGCCTATAGGAACCCCAGGTAGTTCTGAGAGTGTAAACAGTGGCAGAGAGAGATTCGAGAGGAAAAGTGAAAGTGGAGAAAAAGATAGCGTTAAGAAAGAATGGAGAAAAAAATAAAGGGTAAACAGGTATGAGAGGAGAGTGAAAGAGTGAGTGAAAAGAAAAGATAAGGCCTGAGATAGATGGGAGGGGTTAAAAAAGAGAGACTGGAGAGAGGAGGCAGTGGAGAAACATAGTTGAGAGATGATAATTATAAAGCAATTTTTCCAGGTCTGCTATGACCTCACATTAATGCCAACACTCTCTGCACTCTCTCAGTTCAACAACATTTTCTGTCCAGCTGTTGTTTTCCCAAGAACCCTAGTTGACGTTGCTAACTGCTATGCACTTATTTTTGCTACTTTATTGCTGTATGTAGCGTTATTTAATTTATGGTATAAAACAAACAATATTAAAAAATGAATTCACAATAAGGTATTTCACATTGGCTAAATATATGCAAAGAGGCAAAGAGAGGGGTGGGTTAGTGGGTTTAGTATGGGTGGGTAGTGGCGAGTAACATTTTGGGCTGGCTAGTAGTTTAGCGCTTGACATTTTTAGCCCTGTATAATATATATATATATATATATATATATATATATATATATATATATATATATATATAGATTCACTACAACAATAGAGAGAAACACGAAGAGGACACAGTAGTGCCCTCTCCAAAAAAAGACAGGGATTTCAGCACTCCATAAATGACTAATTGTAAGAAATTTAATAAATTAATACATTTAGGTATTTAGTATTTTAGAAATAGGTGTTCTCCGCAGCAGCGTGAACTAGTCAACGGCCGGGTCCCCTAAATCAAAACCACACACGTAAGAATAATTCATAAATTTTATTATAAGTGCAAATATATTTAAAGTGTTTTCAATATATTAAAATAAACACATAGAAAAAGCAGGCCAGCTCACAACAGTTACTCACGATGCAAGTTATTAACCTTAGATTAAGGCTAAAAGAAAGTTATTAAGCAACACCCCTACCAGTGGGTAGCCCTGTGTGTACACAGGAATCTGCTACCATGGATAGAAATGGGGATCATTGTGTGCACTTATAATAAAATTTATGAATTATTCTTACGTGTGTGGTTTTGATTTAGGGGACCCGGCCGTTGACTAGTTCACGCTGCTGCGGAGAACACCTATTTCTAAAATACTAAATACATAAATTTATTAATTTATTAAATTTCTTACAATTAGTCATTTATGGAGTGCTGAAATCCCTGTCTTTTTTTGGAGAGGGCACTACTGTGTCCTCTTCGTGTTTCTCTCTATTGTTGTAGTGAATCTATGTGTGTAACAGGGTCTGCACCCACGTATAAATTGTATAGCACTATACTATTACCTACTCCCTAATAATTCAGTATATTTTATATATATATATATACAAAAGTTATAGATTTTATTTGAAAGTTCAGAGAGTGCGAATCTATAACTTTTGTGTGGATATTGTTGTTCCTCACACCCTGGCAGCAACTTTGTGAGGTGAGAATGCAAATCCCCTTGAACTTATATATATATTTAGGCATGTATATGTTTGTATCTCTATGTTAATGCCCTTTGCCTGCCTTTTTTTATTTTCTTCTAACGTCTGCAATCTCATATCTTTGAGCTCTTATAACTTTTGTGTGTAATATTTTTTTAAATAATTATTAGACAGCGTTATTTTGAGTGTAACTATTCTCTGCAATGTATTTTTTATCTGCTTTGTGACACTTTTTAGCTTCGTGAAACAGTTAACCAGAGCTCTAAAGTCACGGTAATCATTCTAGCGTAAATCACAATTGCGCTCAAGCAATCTAATTTACTTTCAACTCGTAATACGAGAGGTAAGCCTGACTAACGCAAACCCCACGATAAACCCCTTGCCCTCCACTTATAATCTTGCCCTAATTCTTTATAAACATTTGAATGTGATTTAAAGGTCCTTGTGTACTAGCATTCAAATGTCAAAATACAGAAGTTCTCTCAACCCTTAATGATAACATAATTTATGTAAGAACTTACCTGATAAATTCATTTCTTTCATATTAGCAAGAGTCCATGAGCTAGTGACGTATGGAATATACATTCCTACCAGGAGGGGCAAAGTTTCCCAAACCTTAAAATGCCTATAAATACACCCCTCACCACACCCACAATTCAGTTTAACGAATAGCCAAGAAGTGGGGTGATAAGAAAAAAGTGCGAAAGCATATAAAATAAGGAATTGGAATAATTGTGCTTTATACAAAAAAATCATAACCACCACAAAAAAGGGCGGGCCTCATGGACTCTTGCTAATATGAAAGAAATGAATTTATCAGGTAAGTTCTTACATAAATTATGTTTTCTTTCATGTAATTAGCAAGAGTCCATGAGCTAGTGACGTATGGGATAATGACTACCCAAGATGTGGATCTTTCCACACAAGAGTCACTAGAGAGGGAGGGATAAAATAAAGACAGCCAATTCCTGCTGAAAATAATCCACACCCAAAATAAAGTTTAATGAAAAACATAAGCAGAAGATTCAAACTGAAACCGCTGCCTGAAGTACTTTTCTACCAAAAACTGCTTCAGAAGAAGAAAATACAACAAAATGGTAGAATTTGGTAAAAGTATGCAAAGAGGACCAAGTTGCCGCTTTGCAAATCTGATCAACCGAAGCTTCATTCCTAAACGCCCAGGAAGTAGAAACTGACCTAGTAGAATGAACTGTAATCCTTCGAGGCGGAATTTTACCCGACTCGACATAGGCATGATGAAATAAAGATTTCAACCAAGATGCCAAGGAAATGGCAGAAGCTTTCTGGCCTTTTCTAGAACCGGAAAAGATGACAAATAGACTAGAAGTCTTTCGGAAAGACTTAGTAGCTTAAACATAATAATACAAAACTCTAACAGCATCCAAAGAATGCAATGATGTCTCCTTAGATTTCATAGGATTAGGACATAATGAAGGAACCACAATTTCTCTTACTAAGGTTGTTAGAATTCACAACCTTAGGTAAAAAATTCAAAAGTAGTTCGCAGCACCGCCTCATCCTGATGAAAAATCAGAAAAGGAGACTCACAAGAAAGAGCAGATAATTCAGAGACTCTTCTGGCAGAAGAGATGGCCAAAAGAAACAAAACTTTCCAAGAAAGTAATATAATGATCAAAGAATGCATGGGTTCAAAAGGAGGAGCTTGAAAAGCCCCCAGAATCAAATTCAAACTCCAAGGAGGAGAAATTGACTTAATGACAGGTTTTATACGAACCAAAGCTTGTACAAAACAATGAAATATCAGGAAGATTAGCAATCCTTCTGTGAAAAAAGAACAGAAAGAGCAGAGATTTATCCTTTCAAGGAACTTGCGGACAAACCTTTATCTAAACCATCCTGAAGAAACAGAAAAATTCTCGGTATTCAAAAAGAATGCCAAGAAAAAATGATGAGAAAGACACTAAGAAATATAAGTCTTCCAGACTCTATAATATATCTCTCTAGATACAGATTTACGAGCCTGTAACATAGTATTAATCACAGAGTCAGAGAAACCTTCTTTGACCAAGAATCAAGTGTTCAAACTCCATAACTTAAAATTTAAGGATTTGAGATCCTGATGGAAAAAAGGACCTTGCGACAGAAAGTCTGGTCTTAACGGAAGAGTCCACAGCTGGCAAGAGGCCATCCGGACAAGATCCGCATACCAAAACCTGTGAGGCCATGCTGGAGCTACCAGCAGGACAAACGAGCATTCCTTTAGAATCTTGGAGAATACTCTTGGAAGAAGAACTAGAGGCAGAAAGATATAGGCAGGACGATACTTCCAAGGAAGTGATAATGTATCCACTGCTTCCGCCCGAGGATCCCGGGATCTGGACAGATACCAGGGAAGTTTCTTGTTTAGATGAGAAGCCATCAGATCTATTTCTGGGAGTTCCCACATTTGAACAATCTGAAGAAATACCTCTGGGTGAAGAGACCATTCGCCCGGATGCAACGTTTGGCGACTGAGATAATCCGCTTCCCAATTGTCTATACGTGGGATATGAACCGCAGAGATTAGACAGGAGCTGGATTCCACCCAAACCAAAATTCGAGATACTTCTTTCATAGCCAGAGGACTGTGAGTCCCTCCTTGATGATTGATGTATGCCACAGCTGTGACATTGTCTATCTGAAAACAAATGAACAACTCTCTCTTCAGAAGAGGCCAAGACTGAAGAGCTCTGAAAATTGCACGGAGTTCAAAATATTGATCGGTAATCTCACCTCCTGAGATTCCCAAACCCCTTGTGCCGTCAGAGACCCCCACACAGCTCCCCAACCTGTAAGACTTGCATCTGTTGAGATTATAGTCCAGGTCGGAAGAACAAAGAAGCCCCCTGAACTAAACGATGGTGAACTGTCCACCATGTCAGAGAGTGTTGTATAATCGGTTTAAAGATATTAATTGAGATATCTTTGTGTAATCCCTGCACCACTGGTTCAGCATACAGAGCTGAAGAGGTCGCATGTGAAAACGAGCAAAGGAGATCGCATCCGATGCGGCAGTCCTAAGACCTAAAATTTCCATGCATAAGGCTACCAAAGGGAATGATTGTGACTGAAGGTTTTGACAAGCTGATATCAATGTTAAATTTCTCTTATCTGACAAGGACAGAGTCATAGACACTGAATCTATCTGGAAACCTAAAAAGGTTACCCTTGTCTGAGGAAACAATGAACTGAATGGTAAATTGATCCTCCAACCATGATCTTGAAGAAACAACACAAGTCGATTCGTATGAGATTCTGCGAAAATGTGAAGACTGAGCAAGTACCAAGATATCGTCCAAATAAGGAAATACCAAAACCCTGTTCTCTGATTACAGACAGAAGGGCACCGAGAACCTTTGAAAAAAATTCTTGGAGCTGACGCTAGGCCAAACGGTAGAGCCACAAAACTGGTAATGCTTGTCTAAAAAGAGAATCTCAGAAACTAAAAGTGATCTGGATGAATCGGAATATGCAGATATACATCCTGTAAATCTATTGTAGACATATAATGCCCTTGCTATACAAAAGGCAGGATAGTCCTACAGTTACCATCTTGAATGTTGGTATTCTTACATAACGATTCAATATAGATAGATCCGGAACTGGTCTGAAGGAATTAACCTTCTTTGGTACAATGAAGAGATAGAATAAAACCCCAGCCCCTGTTCCAGAACTGGAACTGGCATAATTACTCCAGCCAACTCTAGATCTGAAACACATTTCAGAAATGCTGAGCCTTTGCTGTGTTTACTGGGACACGGGAAAGAAAAAAATCTCTTTGCAGGAGGCCTTAACTTGAAGCCAATTCTGTACCTTTCTGAAACAATGTTCTGAAACCAGAGATTGTGAACAGAATTGATCCAAATTTTCTTGAAGAAAACATAAACTGCCCCATACCAGCTGAGCTGGAATGAGGGCCGCACCTTCATGGGTATATAGGAGCTGGCTACAGGTTTCTATAAGGCTTGGATATATTCCAAACTGGAAAAGGTTTCCAAACTGATACCGCTCCTGAGGATGAAGGACCAGGCTTTTGTTCCTTGTTGTGAGGAAAGGAACGAAAATGATTATTAGACCTAAATTTACCTTAGATTTTTTATCCTTTGGTAAAAAAGTTCCCTTCCCTGCAGTAACAGTTGAGAAAATAGAATCCAACTGAAAATCGAATAATTTATTACCCTGGAAAGAAAGGGAAAGCAAAGTTTTAAGCCATAAAGCTTTTCTAGCTAAAATAGCTAGAGACATATACCTGACATCAACTCTAATGATATCAAAAGATGGTATCACAAATAAAATTATTAGCATGTTATAGAATAATAATAATGCTATAAAATTATGATCTGTTATTTGTTGCGCTAAAGCTTCTAACCAAAAAGTTGAAGCTGCAGCAACATCCGCTAAAAATATAGCAGGTCTAAGAAGATTACCTGAACATAAGTAAGCTTTTCTTAGAAAGGATACAATTTTCTTATCTAAAGGATCCTTAAATGAAGTACTATCTGCCATAGGAATAGTAGTACGTTTAGCAGGAGTAGAGACAGCCCCATTAACCTTAGAGATTTTGTCCCAAAACTCTAATCTGTCAGATGGCACAGGATATAATTGCTTAAACGTTTAGAAGGAGTAAATGAATTACCCAAATTATTCCATTCCCTGGAAATTACTTCAGAAATAGCATCAGGGAGAAAAAATACTTCTGGAATAACTACAGGAGATTTAAAAACCTTATTTAAACGTTTAGATTTAGTATCAAGAGGACCAGAATCCTCTATTTCTAATGCAATTAATACTTCTTTAAGTAAAGAACGAATAAATTCCATCTTGAACAAATACAAAGATTTATCAGCATCAACCTCTGAGACAGAAACCTCTGAACCAGAAGAACCATTATCAGTATCAGAATGATGATGTTCATTTAAAAATTCATCTGCAAAAAAGAGAAGTTTTAAAAGACTTTTATGTATACTAGAAGGAGAAATAACAGACATAGCCTTCTTAATGGATTTAAAAAATAAAATCTCTTATATTATCAGGAACACTCTGAAAATTAGATGTTGACGGAACAGCAATAGGTAATGTAACAGTACTAAAGGAAATTTTATCTGCATTAATAAGTTTGTCATGACATGCAATACAAACAACAGCTGGAGAAACAGATACCAAAAGTTTATAGCAGATACACTTAGCTTGGTAGCTCCAGCACTGGGCAGCGATTTTCCTGAAGTATCTTCTGACTCAGTTGCAACGTGGAACATCTTGCAATATGTAAAAGAAAAAACAACATATAAAGCAAAATTGATCAAATTCCTTAAATGACAGTTTCAGGAATGGGAAAAAAATGCCAGTGAACAAGCTTCTAGCAACCAGAAGCAAAAAATAATGAGACTTAAATAATGTGGAGACAAAAATGACGCCCATATTTTTTAGCGCCAAAAAAGACGCCCACATTATTTGGCGCCTAAATGCTTTTGGCGCCAAAAATGACGCCACATCCGGAAAGCCGACACTTTTGACGCAAAAAACGTCAAAAAATGACGCAACTTCCGGCGACACGTATGACGCCGGAAACAGAAAAAAAAATTTGCGCCAAAAAAGTCAGCGCCAAGAATGACGCAATAAAATGAAGCATTTTCAGCCCCCGCGAGCCTAACAGCCCACAGGGAAAAAATCTAATTTTTTAAGGTAAGAAAAAATGATTGAAACAAATGCATTTATCCCAAGTATGAAACTGACTGTCTGAAAATAAGGAATGTTGAACATCCTGAGTCAAGGCAAATAAATGTTTGAATACATATATTTAGAACTTTATATAAAAGTGCCCAACCATAGCTTAGAGTGTCACAGAAAATAAGATTTACTTACCCCAGGACACTCATCTACATGTTTGTAGAAAGCCAAACCAGTACTGAAACGAAAATCAGCAGAGGTAATGGTATATATATAAGAGTATATCGTCGATCTGAAAAGGGAGGTAAGAGATGAATCTCTACGACCGATAACAGAGAACCTATGAAATAGACCCCGTAGAAGGAGATCATTGCATTCAAATAGGCAATACTCTTCTCACATCCCTCTGACATTCACTGCACGCTGAGAGGAAAACCGGGCTCCAACTTGCTGCGGAGCGCATATCAACGTAGAATCTAGCACAAACTTACTTCACCACCTCCATAGGAGGCAAAGTTTGTAAAACTGAATTGTGGGTGTGGTGAGGGGTGTATTTATAGGCATTTTAAGGTTTGGGAAACTTTGCCCCTCCTGGTAGGAATGTATATCCCATACGTCACTAGCTCATGGACTCTTGCTAATTACATGAAAGAAATTGTCATTTACTTAGCTGACATTCAAGCCCAGTGAGTAACATTGGAAATACCTAACCTAGCCTAACATCTCAGTCATTATTGCAAATAATATTATAACAAAGTAACTCTTCTTGAGACTCTTTAAATTGTCTAGTGATTAACCCTCTAATGTTTTTTAACATGGCATTACACAATTAATGCCTAATTAGTAATATTGTATCTTGCCCAACATATGAGTTTGCATTGCAGCATATGAACTGTTGTTACCATGACAAGTAGGGACCTTTATCCAGAGTCATTAATATTACATCTTTAGCCCCTAAAAAATTGTAAAATTGTAGCCAGAAGCATTATTTTATCCAGTGACTTAAACTTGGCACCTGAGTCCTTAATACCCAGTCTTTAGTTCTTCAATTACTATACTAAACCTGTATCTTAATAGCCCGATATGTATGTCTATACTGGTCAGTGAATATTATTGTAACTTGCTAATGTTGTACACAGTAAGATACACTATATAAGGTCTGCTCACCTTATTACACTATAGGTCAGTAAATTCACATATTAAAATGAAAAATCTTAATTAGGGTCTGTCTTACTGAAATAACAAGAATGTTGCTGAAATAGTTAAAGGGCCATTACAGTGAAATAAATGCATGGTACAAATTGTTAGAGTGTGTAATGTTAACACTAGTGATGCTGCAAGTCTATGTGTTTAACCCCTGCAAAAGATATAAACACAAAGTTAAATTTCCACTCAGGAGTCACAGAGAACTGCTGGTTCCAAGAGGAAACAGGCACTATTTTCTTTATTTACCATGGCCTAGATTTGGAGTTCGGCGGTAAAAGGGCTGTTAACGCTCCGCGGGCTTTTTTCTGGCCGCACCATAAATTTAACTCTGGTATCGAGAGTTAAAACAAATGCTGCGTTAGGCTCCAAAAAAGGAGCGTAGAGCATTTTTACCACAAATGCAACTCTCGATACCAGAGCTGCTTACGGACGCGGCCGGCCTCAAAAACGTGCTCGTGCACGATTCTCCCATAGGAAACAATGGGGCTGTTTGAGCTGAAAAAAAACCTAACACCTGCAAAAAAGCAGCGTTCAGCTCCTAACGCAGCCCCATTGTTTCCTATGGGGAAACACTTCCTACGTCTGCACCTAACACTCTAACATGTACCCCGAGTCTAAACACCCCTAACCTTACACTTATTAACCCCTAATCTGCCGCCCACGCTATCGCTGACCCCTGCATTACACTTTTAACCCCTAATCTGCCGCTCCGTAAAACGCCGCCACCTACGTTATCCCTATGTACCCCTAATCTGCTGCCCTAACATCGCCGACCCCTATGTTATATTTATTAACCCCTAATCTGCCCCCCACAACGTCGCCGACACCTGCCTACAATTATTAACCCCTAATCTGCCGACCGGACCTGAGCGCTACTATAATAAAGTTATTAACCCCTAATCCGCCTCACTAACCCTATCATAAATAGTATTAACCCCTAATCTGCCCTCCCTAACATCGCCGACACCTACCTTCAATTATTAACCCCTAAACTTCCGATCGGAGCTCACCGCTATTCTAATAAATGGATTAACCCCTAAAGCTAAGTCTAACCCTAACACTAACACCCCCCTAAGTTAAATATAATTTTTATCTAACAAAATAAATTAACTCTTATTAAATAACTTATTCCTATTTAAAGCTAAATACTTACCTGTAAAATAAATCCTAATATAGCTACAATATAAATTATAATTATATTATAGCTATTTTAGGATTAATATTTATTTTACAGGCAACTTTGTAATTATTTTAACCAGGTACAATAACTATTAAATAGTTAAGAACTATTTAATAGTTACCTAGTTAAAATAATAACAAATTTACCTGTAAAATAAATCCTAACCTAAGTTATAATTAAACCTAACACTACCCTATCAATAAAATAATTAAATAAACTACCTACAATTACCTACAATTAACCTAACACTACACTATCAATAAATAAATTAAACACAATTGCTACAAATAAATACAATTAAATAAACTAGCTAAAGTACAAAAAATAAAAAAGAACTAAGTTACAGAAAATAAAAAAATATTTACCAACATAAGAAAAATATTACAACAATTTTAAACTAATTACACCTACTCTAAGCCCCCTAATAAAATAACAAAGCCCCCCAAAATAAAAAATTCCCTACCCTATTCTAAATTAAAAAAGTTACAAGCTCTTTTACCTTACCAGCCCTGAACAGGGCCCTTTGCGGGGCATGCCCCAAGAATTTCAGCTCTTTTGCCTGTAAAAGAATAAATACAATACCCCCCCCCCCCAACATTACAACCCACCACCCACAAACCCCTAATCTAACCCAAACCCCCCTTAAAGAAACCTAACACTAAGCCCCTGAAGATCTTCCTACCTTGTCTTCACCATCCAGGTATCACCGATCCGTCCTGGCTCCAAGATCTTCATCCAACCCAAGCGGGGGTTGGCGATCCATAATCCGGTGCTCCAAAGTCTTCCTCCTATCCGGCAAGAAGAGGACATCCGGACCGGCAAACATCTTCTCCAAGCGGCATCTTCGATCTTCTTCCATCCGGTGCGGAGCGGGTCCATCTTGAAGCAGGCGACGCGGATCCATCCTCTTCTACCGATGTCTCCCGACTAATGACGGTTCCTTTAAGGGACGTCATCCAAGATGGCGTCCCTCGAATTCCGATTGGCTGATAGGATTCTATCAGCCAATCGGAATTAAGGTAGGAATTTTCTGATTGGCTGATGGAATCAGCCAATCAGAATCAAGTTCAATCCGATTGGCCGATCCCATCAGCCAATCAGATTGAGCTCGCATTCTATTGGCTGATCGGAACAGCCAATAGAATGCGAGCTCAATCTGATTGGCTGATTGGATCAGCCAATCGGATTGAACTTGATTCTGATTGGCTGATTCCATCAGCCAATCAGAAAATTCCTACCTTAATTCCGATTGGCTGATAGAATCCTATCAGCCAATCGGAATTCGAGGGACGCCATCTTGGATGACGTCCCTTAAAGGAACCGTCATTAGTCGGGAGACATCGGAAGAAGAGGATGGATCCGCGTCGCCTGCTTCAAGATGGACCCGCTCCGCACCGGATGGAAGAAGATCGAAGATGCCGCTTGGAGAAGATGTTTGCCGGTCCGGATGTCCTCTTCTTGCCGGATAGGAGGAAGACTTTGGAGCACCGGATTATGGATCGCCAACCCCCGCTTGGGTTGGATGAAGATCTTGGAGCCAGGACGGATCGGTGATACCTGGATGGTGAAGACAAGGTAGGAAGATCTTCAGGGGCTTAGTGTTAGGTTTCTTTAAGAGGGGTTTGGGTTAGATTAGGGGTATGTGGGTGGTGGGTTGTAATGTTGGGGGGGGGGTATTGTATTTATTCTTTTACAGGCAAAAGAGCTGAAATTCTTGGGGCATGCCCCGCAAAGGGCCCTGTTCAGGGCTGGTAAGGTAAAAGAGCTTGTAACTTTTTTAATTTAGAATAGGGTAGGGAATTTTTTATTTTGGGGGGCTTTGTTATTTTATTAGGGGGCTTAGAGTAGGTGTAATTAGTTTAAAATTGTTGTAATATTTTTCTTATGTTGGTAAATATTTTTTTATTTTTTGTAACTTAGTTCTTTTTTATTTTTTGTACTTTAGCTAGTTTATTTAATTGTATTTATTTGTAGCAATTGTGTTTAATTTATTTATTGATAGTGTAGTGTTAGGTTAATTGTAGGTAATTGTAGGTAGTTTATTTAATTATTTTATTGATAGGGTAGTGTTAGGTTTAATTATAACTTAGGTTAGGATTTATTTTACAGGTAAATTTGTTATTATTTTAACTAGGTAACTATTAAATAGTTCTTAACTATTTAATAGCTATTGTACCTGGTTAAAATAATTACAAAGTTGCCTGTAAAATAAATATTAATCCTAAAATAGCTATAATATAATTATAATTTATATTGTAGCTATATTAGGATTTATTTTACAGGTAAGTATTTAGCTTTAAATAGGAATAAGTTATTTAAGAAGAGTTAATTTATTTCGTTAGATAAAAATTATATTTAACTTAGGGGGGTGTTAGTGTTAGGGTTAGACTTAGCTTTAGGGGTTAATCCATTTATTAGAATAGCGGTGAGCTCCGATCGGAAGTTTAGGGGTTAATAATTGAAGGTAGGTGTCGGCGATGTTAGGGAGGGCAGATTAGGGGTTAATACTATTTATGATAGGGTTAGTGAGGCGGGTTAGGGGTTAATAACTTTATTATAGTAGCGCTCAGGTCCGCTCGGCAGATTAGGGGTTAATAAGTGTAGGCAGGTGTCGGCGACGTTGAGGGGGGCAGATTAGGGGTTAATAAATATAATATAGGGGTCGGCGGTGTTAGGGGTAGCAGATTAGGGGTACATAGGGATAACGTAGGTGGCGGCGATTTGCGGTCGGTGGATTAGGGGTTAATTATTTTAAGTAGCTTGCGGCGACGTTGTGGGGGGCAGGTTAGGGGTTAATAAATATAATACAGGGGTCGGCGGGGTTAGGGGCAGCAGATTAGGGGTACATAAGTATAACGTAGGTGGCGGTCGGCAGATTAGGGGTTAAAAATTTTAATCGAGTGGCGGCGATGTGGGGGGAGCTCGGTTTAGGGGTACATAGGTAGTTTATGGGTGTTAGTGTACTTTAGGGTACAGTAGTTAAGAGCTTTATGAACCGGCGTTAGCCAGAAAGCTCTTAACTCCTGCTATTTTCAGGCGGCTGGAATCTTGTCGTTAGAGCTCTAACGCTCACTGCAGAAACGACTCTAAATACCAGCGTTAGAAAGATCCCATTGAAAAGATAGGCTACGCAAATGGCTTAGGGGGATCTGCGGTATGGAAAAGTCGCGGCTGAAAAGTGAGCGTTAGACCCTTTAATCACTGACTCCAAATACCAGCGGGCGCCCAAAACCAGCGTTAGGAGCCTCTAACGCTGGTTTTGACGGCTACCGCCGAACTCTAAATCTAGGCCCATGACTTTTAAAAGTGAGCAGGATGACACAATAACAGTATAAATGATATCACACAATAAATAATTGTATTGTATTGTGCTTTAATTACTACTATTTTTTTTAATCTACTTTCTATGGTCATGAGATGAGTAAACACAGCAGATTAGGCAACATTCAATAAAACAAATATGTTGTTCAGGTGCACATAGGGGAAGATTACAGGCAGTGGCGTCACTAGGGTTGGTGCCACCCGGTGCGGTAAGTTATGGTGTCACCCCCCCTCCCCCCAGAAAGCAGACACAAAAACACAGGCACACACACATACAAACACTCAGACACACTTAGACACACTTAAAAACACACTCAGATGCACACACAAACACTCGGAAACACACTCAGACACACACACAAAAACACTCTGACACACACACAAAAACACTCAGGCACACACACAAACACTTAGGCACACACACAAAAACACTCAGACACACACACAGAAACACTCAGACACACACACAAAAGCACTTAGACACACACACACACAAAAACACTCAGGCACACACACAAACACTTAGGTACACACACAAAAACACTCAGACACACACACACACACACACAAAAACACTCAGGCACACACACACACACAAAAACACTCAGGCACACACACAAACACTTAGGCACACACACAAAAACACTCAGGCACACACACAGAAACACTCAGACACACACACACAAAAGCACTCAGACACACACACACAAAAGCACTCAGACACACACACACACACAAAAACACTCAGGCACACACACAAAAACACTCAGGCACACACACAGAAACACTCAGACACACACACAAAAGCGGTCAGACACACACACACACAAAAACACTCAGAAACACACACACACACAAAAACACTCAGACACACGCACGCAAAAACTCAGACACACACACATACAAAATATGTAAACTGCACTGCATTAATTATAAAGCTCATGCCTAGAGCTGCTCCCTGGCTCAGCAGAGCATCGAATGAAAGATAAAAATAAATCACTAAAGAAAAGGTTTAGGTGCGCAAACTATGAAAATTCTGCTCTCTGACTCTGTTCCAAGTCTGTCAGTGCACAGCCCCGGGCTGTGTGCCTACCGCTTCTTATGGCCAAGCACCTCTGCTCTCTGCCTACCCCCAGACCCCCGTCCACCCTCCCCTCCTACCTCTTCAGTGTGCACTTAGTGTACCATAACCGTACCGGTCTGGTGGGCATCATACGTGGCTCCTTCACTTTAGAGACAGTGTCAAACAGTCATGCAGTCAGGTGCCAGGCATCCCCCTCATGATTTCCCAGTTCCCGTTTAGAGAGACAACACAGCAGTGAGTGACTCCACTGCTCCACACGTCACTAAGCAGTGAGCACAGATAGGCAGACAGGTTTAGGCTAGCAGCGCAACTTTGCAAGCCCCACGGCATGCCCACAACATTCATAGTTAAATTGGGCAGGGGAGGAGCAAAGTACAAACAAGCAAAAGCAGCCAGGAATTTCACTATTTGTGGAAATTGCAGCGCTGGCTCAAGGGGCAAAAAAATGAAGTGTCTACAACTTCCCCAGTCCCACTAATGTTCACAAATGCTGGCCCCTCTAATAAAAAAAAAAATATATGCATCTCTACATTGTATTTCTTTGAATTTCACAAAAAAAATTTTTTGGTGGTGTCACCCCCTGGATGGTGCCACCCAGGTGCGGCCCGCACCCCTAGTGACGCCACTGATTACAGGTTGCGAAAAACCCCCACTAAAACCCTAATATGTTGCACAAAGCCCATGCCGGTTTCTCCTTGAAAATTGTACATGAAAATGCGAATATTTCATTTTGCAAGAATGTTTTTGTAAAGTAATAAGTTCTTTTTATTTATAAATAAATATTTCACTACATATGTGATGATTTTTGGACAGAGTTAAAAATTAAGTCAATCGATGTGCCAGCTCACCTAGTCTCTTTGATAGTCAGTATCCCTGGTTAACTAGAATATTGGTAACCAGGGGGTGCCCAGGGACATAATATAAAATGTGTTCAAAATTGGAGAAGAAAAAAAGTCAGAAGAAAAAAGAAGAAAGAAAAGTAAAGAAAATAGACCAGATAAAGGCCTCTAGTTATGAAAGTCTGGCGGACCTGATCCGACAGTGCGGATCAGGTGTGCCAGACCTCGCTGAATACGGCGGGCAATACGCTCGCCATATTCATCATTGCACCAGCAGCTCACAAGAGCTGCTGGTGCAACGCCGCCCCCTGCAGACTCGCCACCAGCAGGGGGTGTCAATCAACCCGATCGGGTTGAATTGCGGCGATATCTGTCCACCTGCTCAGAGCAGATGGACAGGTTATGGAGCAGCGATCTTTGTGACCGCTGCTTCATAACTGCTGTCAAGCTCCATTCGGAGCTTGATACATATGCCCCAAAGAATGTACAGTATGTCCTAGCCAGCACTTACACATAGAAAAAATAAATCTATAATTGAAAGATATGAACCTCAAGGTAATGTGTGTGGTAGTGGCCAATCCCAAGGTGACAGGCTCCCTTCCCCCCAAAAAGTATCTCTCAATACAAATTCAATATGCAAATAAAACACATTTACTTCATAGTAGAAAATTAGAGACAATATACACATAGTTATAAGACTTCTAAAAGTGGCAAGTATTTAATAATAGTGTCTATTAAGCACATACAAAAACACCAATGGCCATTGGATACTGATTAAATATCACCTATAAGAGCTCAGTGCCCTTAAGGTCATTAAAGATCCATATACAAAGACTTGTTTCACACTGTCAGTATGAATCCATAAGGTGATTAATGTCACAGTCTTCAAATCATTATTCAGCTATAATCCTTCAGTCAGTGCTGAAAAAGGCAAACAAAAGTTTGTAAATAGCACAAAAGCAGTTGAGCAGTTCAAGTGATTATTGGTGTAGCAAGAGCAGGGTATATCAGCATGTAGTTTAGTACAAGCAAAGCAGTTCATATAGGTATCCAATGGCCATTGGTGTTTTTGTATGTGTTTTAGACACTATTATTAGATACTTGCCACTTTAAGAAGTCTTATAACTATGTGTATATTGTCTCTAATTTTCTACTATGAAGTAAATGTGTTTTATTTGCATATTTAATTTGTATTGAGAGATACTTTTTTTTTGGGAAGGGAGCCTGTCACCTTGGGATTGGCCACTACCATACACATTACCTTGAGGTTCATATCTTTCAATTATAGATTTATTTTTCTATGTGTAAGTGCTGGCTAGAACATACTGTACATTCTTTATCTGGTCTATTTTCTTTACTTTTCTTTTTTCTTCTGACTTTTTTTCTTCTCCAATTTTGAATATATATATATGTCTAGATATCTCAAGATCTATATGCAAATATCTCTTTGAAAATCCCTCTGAGATATTGTTTAATGTGCAGAAGATTGTAATGTGAAATATTTTCATTATCTCCATAGTTAAACATATCTCTGTACATATAAATCCATGTTTCTCTATATATGTGTATGTATGTCAATGTAAATTCACTTATCTTTTAGCCCTTATAACTTTTTTAATAGTTTTTATTACACAGTTAATGAGTCTAACTGTACTTTGTGTTTCGTGAAACTTTTATATTGCGGCGGACAGCTACAGCTCTTTGAGTGCGGTCAGGATTTTTCAAGACTTGTAATATCTGCGCAATGGAAATTGATTGCGAAAAGACCAATAAATCGCAGGCGGAAAACCCATACCGCGCTACTTGTAATCTTTCCCATAGATTTGAGGTTTTCTAGCTAATTGGTAGATCACAAGTTTGTGTGGGATTCTCACTAATGCCCCCCTACCCCTAAGTAGTGTTTAACCCCTAAACGCTTTTAGGATGTTCCATGTCGTCTTCACAGCACTGGGGTTTAATGCCGTTAAATCAGTATGGAACATCCTATCTTATATGGTGTCCTGGCTGCAGCCCCTCCATTTTACGCAATAAAACATTGGACTGGGGTGCGTGCCTAGCAGCGTAGACAATGCCCCATGATCTGATTAAAATCATGTGATCGCATCAATGATAGTGTCGTGATTTCATTTTTCTAGCAAGTGTTTACATACGATCTAAGCACTTGCACCTTGGCGTGAAGGGGTTAATATAGCCTCAAGTGAAAAACCAACAACAACAATATTTAAAGGGACATTGTACTGTAGAAAAGCTATGTAAACAAGAAGCAAGCAGCTATTGAGTTTCCAGTAAGGGATGGAAGAGATATGGGGCCTGATATTCAAAACCTCGCTGCTCAGGCGATATATTATAAGAAGTCTTGTCGGCACACAAATGTTATCTTGAGAAATGTTTATGTTACTATGTAGTGTTCTTCATTTGAAATAGAGACTCCTACATTACAATACAAGGTCTAAAAAAGTTCCAAAGGTTTTGTGTGATTTATCTCCATGTCAGCGAGGTTTTGAATATCAGGTCCACATAGAGCTATTTCTATTTTGATTTGTTCTTATGGTATCCTTTGTTGATCATCATATCTAGTTAGGCTTAGGAGCAGCAATTCACTACAGGGAGCTAGCTGCTTATTGGTAGCTGTACATTTATGCCTCCTGTCATTGGCTCACCCGATAAGTTCAGATATCTCACAGTAGTGTAATGCTGCTCCTTCAACAAAGGATACCAAAAGAATGAAGCAAATCTGAAAAAGAAATGTTTAAAATTGTAAGCACATCTGAATCTTAAAATAAAAAATTGGGGTTTCATGTCCCTTTAATCTAATCATTACACAATGAACAAATTTGCATATAAAATTAATAAATATATGAACAACAGAATAACTGCCAACTGACTTTTAAACCAACATATAGGGCCAGATTACAAGTGGAGCACAAACGTTTGCACGCGAGAGATAAGGGCTTGTCGGGCGTACTGCTTGTATTATGAGTTGAAAGTAAATGGGATTGCTTGAGCGCAATTGTGATTTACGATAGAATGATTGGCTTCAGAGCTCTGGTTAACTGTTTTGCAAAACTAAAAGGTTAAACAAAACACTACAAAACTGCATTACAAAGTATAGTTACACTCATAATAACACTATCTAATAACAATTATTAAAAAAATATTGCACACAAAAGTTTTAAGGGCTCAAAGATATGAGGTCTCGGGCAGGCAAAGGTGTACATATGTATTTATATGTGTATTTATGTATTTATATATGTATTTATATGTGTATATATGTATTTATATGTGTATTTATGTATTTATATATGTATATATGTATTTATATGTGTATATATGTATTTATGTATTTATATGTGTATATATGTATTTATATGTGTATATTTTGTATTTATATGTGTATATATGTATTTATGTATTTATATGTGTATATATGTATTTATATGTGTATATATGTATTTATGTATTTATATATGTATATATGTATTTATATGTGTATATATGTATTTATGTATTTATATGTGTATATATGTATTTATAAGGGTTACACAAAAATACAGAGTTAGTAGTACAATATCTAGCAGGTATTATTTCCCTTTCACGCGAAACGCATCAGGTGTTTATCTGTACCTACACCTGTCATTTGGCCATTCGGCTGAATAAAAGATATTGATACCAAGTTTGCAGTCTCCGGGTCTCCTCCTTCATTCCCCCTGGTGGGATTTACCTTCTTCATTATATGTATTTATATGTGCATATATGTATTTATGTATTTATATGTGTATATATGTATTTATATGTGTATACAGACATTCACCTCAGCTGTACCACTGCTATGCAAACAGCTTGATTTTAAAAGCACCCCAGTCTTAAAAAGAATATACAGACATTCACCTCAGCTGTACCACTGCTATGCAAACAGGTAGCCTATGGAAGATAGTAATATCACTTTATTTTACCTACCCTGTTATTTTCTGATGTGTGTATTGCTATATATATATATATTTTTATTTTTTTTTTTGCTTTGATAATTTGATAATTGTAAATGCATATTTTGTCACCATTATGTCTGACCATTTTGTTAAAAGTTAGTTTAACCAGTTAAGGCCCATATATATTTTTTGTACTTTGTTTAATGGTTTATTCCCCTGCATGAATGCCTCTGTCTTATCTCTGTAATTTTCTGTGTTTGCTTAACCCCTTAAGGACCAGCGACGTACCCTGTATGTCGCTGGCCTTTTTTTGGGACTTGATTGTTTTATAGTGCGGTCTTGCCACCAGCGTTGAGACTGCTCTATTCCACAAAGCCTTCTGGAGGGAGGGCATTAATAGCGTGTTCTTGCTAGACTTGTGCTATTATGTCCTGAAAAAACACTTAACGACCAGTGACATACAGGGTACATTGTGGTCATTAAGGGGTTAAATGACCCTTAGCTCAAATGTCCATAGACATAGTACCTCCCCATTCCTTTAAACTTTTGCAGGCCAATCTGACGCTAATATATCTCTCTCCTTCAGCTTGATTTTAAAAGCACCCCAGTCTTAATAACAATATACAGACATTAACCTCAGCTGTACCACTGCTATGCAAACAGGTAGCCTATGGAAGATAGTTTACATGCCCAGCTGCGTATGGTGAGAGTAAAAGGAGCACACCTGAATTTGATCACAGCTGACCTCATTCAAATGTACCAGTTTCGGGATTCATTGTGGTCAAAATTCAAACATACAGGCTCTATGAACGATCACTGTGTATATAGAAAATGGCGAAATATATGCTCTAAACAAACAAAATTGGCCAAGGCCCAATATTTCTGTGAAAATCTGAACAATAACATATTAAACCCTAGAAAGTTTTGGAAGCTCATAAATAACTTACAAAATCCTCCAATCCACTCCCATCCCTCCACTGTCACTGTGGACAACCAAACCATGCAACTCCCCTTAGAAGTAGCAAATACCTTTAATAGTTATTTTGTTGGATGCTCCACCACCCTGATTGACAAACTAATAAATGACACACATCCTGAAACTACAAATGTGGATCAGGCCCCACTAAATCAGCAAAGACCCAATATAGAGAAGTTCAATTTTAGACCTGTACCCATCAATTGCATTAAAGGGACAGTATACACTCATTTTCATATAACTGCATGTAATAGACACACAGAGACACACATATATATATATATATATATATATATATATATATATATTTCTTTCATGTAATTAGCAAGAGTCCATGAGCTAGTGACGTATGGGATATACATTCCTACCAGGAGGGGCAAAGTTTCCCAAACCTTAAAATGCCTATAAATACACCCCTCACCACACCCACAATTCAGTTTTACAAACTTTGCCTCCGATGGAGGTGGTGAAGTAAGTTTGTGCTAGATTCTACGTTGATATGCGCTCCGCAGCAAGTTGGAGCCCGGTTTTCCTCTCAGCGTGCAGTGAATGTCAGAGGGATGTGAGGAGAGTATTGCCTATTTGAATGCAGTGATCTCCTTCTACGGGGTCTATTTCATAGGTTCTCTGTTATCGGTCGTAGAGATTCATCTCTTACCTCCCTTTTCAGATCGACGATATACTCTTATATATACCATTACCTCTGCTGATTCTCGTTTCAGTACTGGTTTGGCTTTCTACAAACATGTAGATGAGTGTCCTGGGGTAAGTAAATCTTATTTTCTGTGACACTCTAAGCTATGGTTGGGCACTTTATTTTTAAAGTTCTAAATATATGTATTCAAACATTTATTTGCCTTGACTCAGAATGTTCAACATTCCTTATTTTTCAGACAGTCAGTTTCATATTTGGGATAAATGCATTTGTTTCAATCATTTTTTCTTACCTTAAAAAATTTGACTTTTTCCCTGTGGGCTGTTAGGCTCGCGGGGGCAGAAAATGCTTCATTTTATTGCGTCATTCTTGGCGCAGACTTTTTTGGCGCAAAATTTTTTTTCTGTTTCCGGCGTCATACGTGTCGCCGGAAGTTGCGTCATTTTTTGACGTTTTTTTGCGTCAAAAATGTCGGCGTTCCGGATGTGGCGTCATTTTTGGCGCCAAAAATAATGTGGGCGTCTTTTTTGGCGCTAAAAAATATGGGCGTCATTTTTGTCTCCACATTATTTAAGTCTCATTATTTATTGCTTCTGGTTGCTAGAAGCTTGTTCACTGGCATTTTTTTCCCATTCCTGAAACTGTCATTTAAGGAATTTGATCAATTTTGCTTTATATGTTGTTTTTTTTTTTTTTTTCTTTTACATATTGCAAGATGTTCCACGTTGCAACTGAGTCAGAAGATACTTCAGGAAAATCACTGCCCAGTGCTGGAGCTACCAAGCTAAGTGTATCTGCTATAAACTTTTGGTATCTGTTTCTCCAGCTGTTATTTGTATTGCATGTCATGTCAAACTTATTAATGCAGATACAATTTCCTTTAGTACTGTTACATTACCTGTTGCTGTTCCGTCAACATCTAATTTTCAGAGTGTTCCTGACAACATAAGAGATTTTATTTTTTAAATCCATTAAGAAGGCTATGTCTGTTATTTCTCCTTCTAGTATACATAAAAGTCTTTTAAAACTTCTCTTTTTTCAGATGAATTTTTATATGAACATCATCATTCTGATACTGATAATGGTTCTTCTGGTTCAGAGGTTTCTGTCTCAGAGGTTGATGCTGATAAATCTTTGTATTTGTTCAAGATGGAATTTATTCGTTCTTTACTTAAAGAAGTGTTATTTGCATTAGAAATAGAGGATTCTGGTCCTCTTGATACTAAATGTAAACGTTTAAATAAGGTTTTTAAATCTCCTGTAGTTATTCCAGAAGTGTTTTATCTCCCTGATGCTATTTCTGAAGTAATTTCCAGGGAATGGAATACTTTGGGTAATTTATTTACTCCTTCTAGACGTTTAAGCAAATTATATCCTGTGCCATCTGACAGATTAGAGTTTTTTGGGACAAAAATCCCTAAGGTTATGGGGCTGTCTCTACTCCTGCTAATGTACTACTATTCCTACGGCAGATAGTACTTCATTTAAGGATCCTTTAGATAGGAAAATTGAATCCTTTCTAAGAAAAGCTTACTTATGTTCAAGTGATCTTCTTAGACCTGCTATATTTTTAGCGGATGTTGCTGCAGCTTCAACTTTTTGGTTAGAAGCTTTAGCGCAACAAGTAACAGATCATAATTTTATAGCATTATTATTATTCTATAACATGCTAATAATTTTATTGGTGATACCATCTTTTGATATCATTAGAGTTGATGTCAGGTATATGTCTCTAGCTATTTTAGCTAGAAAAGCTTTATGGATTATACTTGGAATGCTGACATGTCTTCTAAGTCAACTTTGCTTTCCCTTTCTTTCCAGGGTAAATAATCATTTTCGTTCCAAGGAACAAAAGCCTGATCCTTCATCCTCAGGAGCGGTATCAGTTTGGAAACTATTTCCAGTTTGGAATATATCCAAGCCTTATAGAAACCTATAGCCAGCTCCTAAGTACCTATGAAGGTGCGGCCCTTATTCCAGCTCAGCTGGTATGGGGCAGATTACGTTTTCTTCAAAGAAATTTGGATCAATTCCGTTCTTAATCTCTGGTTTCAGAAACATTGTTTCAGAAAGGTACAGAATTGGCTTCAAGTTAAGGCCTCCTGCTAAGAGATTCTTTTCTTTCCCGTGTCCCAGTTAATACAGCAAAGGCTCAGCATTTCTGAAATGTGTTTCAGATCTAGAGTTGGCTGGAGTATTTATGCCAGTTCCAGTTCTGGAACAGGGGCTGGGGTTTTATTTTATCTCTTCATTGTACCAAAGAAGGTCAATTCCTTCAGACCAGTTCCGGATCTATCATTATTGAATCGTTATGTTAGGATACCAACATTCAAGATGGTTACTGTAGAACTATCCTGCCTTTTGTTTAGCAAGGGCATTATATGTCTACAATAGATTTACAGGATGTGTATCTGCATATTCCGATTCATCCAGATCACTTTTAGTGTCTGAGATTCTCTTTTTAGACAAGCATTACCAGTTTTGTGGCTCTACCGTTTGGCCTAGCCTCAGTTCCAAGAATTTTTTTCAAAGGTTCTCGGTGCCCTTCTTTCTGTAATCAGAGAATAGGGTTTTGGTATTTCCTTATTTGGACGATATCTTGGTACTTGCTCAGTCTTCTCATTTTCGAAGAATCTCATACGAATCGACTTGTGTTGTTTCTTCAAGTTCATGGTTGGAGGATCAATTTACCAATCAGTTCATTGATTCCTCAGACAAGGGTAACCTTTTTAGGTTTCTAGATAAATTCAGTGTCTATGACTCTGTCCTTGTCAGACAAGAGAAGTTTAACATTGATATCAGCTTGTCAAAACCTTCAGTCACAATCATTCCCTTTGGTAGCCTTATGCATGGAAATGTTGGGTCTTAGGACTGCCGCATCAGATGCGATCTCCTTTGCTCGTTTTCACATGTGACCTCTTCAGCTCTGTATGCTGAACCAATGGTGCAGGGATTACTCAACGATATCTCAATTAATATCTATAAACCGATTTTACGACACTCTCTGACATGGTGGACAGATCACCATCGTTTAGTTCAGGGGGCTTCTTTGTTCTTCCGACCTGGACTATAATCTCAACAGATGCAAGTCTTACAGGTTGGGGAGCTGTGTGGGGGTATCTGACGGCACAGGGGGTTTGGGAATCTCAGGAGGTGAGATTTCCGATCAATATTTTGGAACTCCGTGCAATTTTCAGAGCTCTTCAGTCTTGGCCTCTTCTGAAGAGAGAGTTGTTCATTTGTTTTCAGATAGACAATGTCACAACTGTGGCATACATCAATCATCAAGGAGGGACTCACAGTCCTCTGGCTATGAAAGAAGTATCTCGAATTTTGGTTTGGGCGGAATCCAGCTCCTGTCTAATCTCTGCGGTTCATATCCCAGGTATGGACAATTGGAAAGCGGATTATCTCAGTCGCCAAACATTGCATCCGGGCGAATGGTCTCTTCACCCAGAGGTATTTCTTCAGATTGTTCAATGTGGGAACTTCCAGAAATAGATCTGATGGCTTCTCATCTAAACAAGAAACTTCCCAGGTATCTGTCCAGATCCCGGGATCCTCAGGCGGAGGCAGTGGATGCATTATCACTTCCTTGGAAGTATCATCCTGCCTATATCTTTCCGCCTCAAGTTCTTCTTCCAAGAGTAATCTCCAAGATTCTGAAGGAATGCTCGTTTGTTCTGCTGGTAGCTCCGGCATGGCCTCACAGGTTTTGGTATGCGGATCTTGTCCGGATGGACTCTTACCAACCGTGGACTCTTCCGTTAGGACCAGACCTTTTGTCTCAAGGTCCTTTTTTCCTTCAGGATCTGAAATCCTTAAATTTAAAGGTATGGAGATTGAACGCTTGATTCTTGGTCAAAGAGGTTTCTCTGACTCTGTGATTAATACTATGTTACAGGCTCGTAAATCTGTATCCAGAGAGATATATTATAGAGTCTGGAAGACTTATATTTCTTGGTGTCTTTCTCATCATTTTTCTTGGCATTCTTTTAGAATACCGAGAATATTTCAGTTTCTTCAGGATGGTTTAGATAAGGGTTTGTCCGCAAGTTCCTTGAAAGGTCAAATCTCTGCTCTTTCTGTTCTTTTTCACAGAAAGATTGCTATTCTTCCTGATATTCATTGTTTTGTACAAGCTTTGGTTCGTATAAAGCCTGTCATTAAGTCAATTTCTCCTCCTTGGAGTTTGAATTTGGTTCTGGGGGCTCTTCAAGCTCCTCCATTTGAACCTATGCATTCATTGGATATTAAATTACTTTCTTGGAAAGTTTTGTTCCTTTTGGCCATCTCTTCTGCCAGAAGAGTTTCTGAATTATCTGCTCTTTCTTGTGAGTCTCCTTTTCTGATTTTTCATCAGGATAAAGCGGTGTTGCGAACTTCTTTTGTATTTTTACCTAAGTTGTGAATTCCAACAACATTAGTAGAGACATTGTGGTTCCTTCATTATGTCTTAATCCTAAGAATTCTAAGGAGAAATCGTTGCATTCTTTGGATGTTATTAGAGCTTTGAAATATTATGTTGAAGCTACTAAGTCTTTCCGAAAGACTTCTAGTTTATTTGTTATCTTTTCCGGTTTTAGAAAGGCCAGAAAACTTCTGTCATTTCTTTGGCATCTTGGTTGAAATCTTTAATTCATCTTGCCTATGTTGAGTCGGGTAAGACTCCGCCTCATAGGATTACAGCTCATTCTACTAGGTCAGTTTCTACTTCCTGGGCGTTTAGGAATGAAGCTTCGGTTGATCAGATTTGCAAAGCGGCAACTTGGTCCTCTTTGCATACTTTTACCAAATTCTACCATTTTGTTGTATTTTCTTCTTCTGAAGCAGTTTTTGGTAGAAAAGTACTTCAGGCAGCGGTTCAAGTTTGAATCTTCTGCTTATGTTTTTCATTAAACTTTATTTTGGGTGTGGATTATTTTCAGCAGGAATTGGCTGTCTTTATTTTATCCCTCCCTCTCTAGTGACTCTTGTGTGGAAAGATCCACATCTTGGGTAGTCATTATCCCATACGTCACTAGCTCATGGACTCTTGCTAATTACATGAAAGAAAACATAATTTATGTAAGAACTTACCTGATAAATTCATTTCTTTCATATTAGCAAGAGTCCATGAGGCCCGCCCTTTTTTGTGGTGGTTATGATTTTTTTGTATAAAGCACAATTATTCCAATTCCTTATTTTATATGCTTTCGCACTTTTTTCTTATCACCCCACTTCTTGGCTATTCGTTAAACTGAATTGTGGGTGTGGTGAGGGGTGTATTTATAGGCATTTTAAAGTTTGGGAAACTTTGCCCCTCCTGGTAGGAATGTATATCCCATACGTCACTAGCTCATGGACTCTTGCTAATATGAAAGAAATGAATTTATCAGGTAAGTTCTTACATAAATTATGTTATATATATATATATATATATATATATATATATATATATATATATATATATATATATATATTACAAAAAGACAAAAAATTATTATCAGAGGGAACGCAATTGCTGTTTGAGAGCTATTATATAAAGTTCCAAGCTGACAGTGACTCTCCTAGTTCTGCCAGTATAATAATTATGGTGGTGCAGACCCTTAAAATTTTTATTATGGTTTAAGAAAGAGAGAAATGGCTAGGAGTGTAATCCTAGTTAAATAAAGACAGGGATTTCAGCACTCTTTTTGAGAAAATAAAGCTCATAAGACCAAAATACGTTTTTAAACAGTGAATTTTTTAATCCAATTGTGAACAGGGAAATCCTCCAACTGTATGCACACTACTCCCCAGATGAGAAAGATACAAAACACTGTATAACATTCGTTATAGGGAGTTAAAAAGAAAACAAAATTTACTTCTATACATACTAGAGTTTGTATTCAAAACCTGACCGGTCAGGGGTGCACAGCTTGTACAAAGAAAAAGCAGCCAACGCTTAGTAAATTTGATATGTGATACCTTTATATAACCTCTACACCCTGCTGCACACAGAACCCCTTGTGAAGAGGTATATCCTGGGCAGGTATAGAAAAGTGGGATCTAAGAGGTCAACTAGGGGTATCATAAACAGAAGCAAGTCACAACTTATTGTCACAGTTACAATATGGTATACAATGAATAGCGTATTTTTATATATAATCAAGAATATAAAGCCTTATTTTTAGACTCACTACACCCAACTGCTCTCAGTACTCCAAACAAGGAGAATATAATACCGGGCAGTACATAAAATGGTAATTGTTACCAGGATCTAAGTGGTCTCTAAGTTAGGCTTAGGCTTTATGCTATAACCCTCTACCTTTGCTTACTTTTTCCTACTGCAAGCTTTGCATGAAGAGCTAACAAAATAGCACTAAAAGGGCACATACTGTCTGTTATTATTATTGCCTAAAAATGTCGTTCTACATGCATATTGTTTAATTCAAGAAAGCCTAACTTAGAGACCACTTAGATCCTGGTAACAATTACCATTTTATGTACTGCCCGGTATTATATTCTCCTTGTTTGGAGTACTGAGAGCAGTTGGGTGTAGTGAGTCTAAAAATAAGGCTTTATATTCTTGATTATATATAAAAATACGCTATTCATTGTATACCATATTGTAACTGTGACAATAAGTTGTGACTTGCTTCTGTTTATGATACCCCTAGTTGACCTCTTAGATCCCACTTTTCTATACCTGCCCAGGATATACCTCTTCACAAGGGGTTCTGTGTGCAGCAGGGTGTAGAGGTTATATAAAGGTATCACATATCAAATTTACTAAGCGTTGGCTGCTTTTTCTTTGTACAAGCTGTGCACCCCTGACCGGTCAGGTTTTGAATACAAACTCTAGTATGTATAGAAGTAAATTTTGTTTTCTTTTTAACTCCCTATAACGAATGTTATACAGTGTTTTGTATCTTTCTCATCTGGGGAGTAGTGTGCATACAGTTGGAGGATTTCCCTGTTCACAATTGGATTAAAAAATTCACTGTTTAAAAACGTATTTTGGTCTTATGAGCTTTATTTTCTCAAAAAGAGTGCTGAAATCCCTGTCTTTATTTAACTAGGATTACACTCCTAGCCATTTCTCTCTTTCTTAAACCATAATATATATATATATACACCTACAGAGACACACATATACATATATATATATATATATATATATACACCTACAGAGACACACATATACATACATAAATACTCATATATAGCATAAAGAATGAAACACAAATTTTGTCTTTCATGATTCAGATAGAGAATACAATTTTTTAAAAGTTTGACATTTACTTCTATTATCAAGTTTGCTTCATTCTCATGTTATTCTTTGCTGAAGACATACCTAGATAGGCAGTGTGCACATGTTTGGAGCATCACATGAAAGGAAATAGTGCTGCCATCTAGTGCTCTTGCTAATTTATAACATTGCTGCAAAACAGTTGCCATATAGTAATGCAGACACGTGCACACTCCTGAACTTAACTTCCTATTTCTCAAGTATAACAAGAAAATGAAAAAAATTGATATTAGAATTACATTGGAAAGTTGTTGTTTTTTTCTATGTTTACATCTTCTTTGCTTTTTTTGCAAGTTATAGGGCAATAAGTACAAGTAGCACTTTGCTATTTCCAAACCATTATTTTTTTTTCAAAATTAGCGATAGTTAGATTGTAACACTGATATCTGTCAGGTATCCCTGAATATCCCTTGACATGTATATATATTTTTAGCAGACACCTTAAAGTATTGATCTAGGCCCATTTTGGTATATTTCATGTCACCATTTAACCACAAAAAGTGATCAAATAAAAAAAATAAATGTTCACTTTTTCACTAACTTTTTCACAAACTTTAGGTTTCTCATTAAATTATTTACAAACAGCTTGTGCAATTATGGCACAAAATGGTTGTAAATGCTTCTCTAGGATCCCCTTTGTTCAGAAATAGCAGACATTTATGGCTTTGGCATTACTTTTTGGTAATTAGAAAGCCACTCAAAGCTGCTGCACACCACACTTGAATTAGGCCCAGTAGTGAAGGGGTTAATTAGGTAGCTTGTAGGGAGCTTGTAGGGTTAATTTTAGATTTAGTGTAGTGTAGTAGACAACCCAAAGTTTTGATCTAGGCACATTTTGGTATATTTCATGCCACCATTTCACCGCCAAATGCGATCAAATAAAAAAAATCGTTAACTTTTTCACTAACTTTAGGTTTCTCACTGAAAGGATTTACAAACAGCTTGTGCAATTATGGTACAATTGGTTGTAAATGCTTTTCTGGGATCCCCTTTGTTCAGAAATAGCAGACACATATGCCTTTAGCATTGCGTTTTGGTAATTATAAGGCCGCTAAATGCCGCTGCGCACCACACTTGTATTATGCCCAGCAGTGAAGGGGTTAATTGGGTAGCTTGTAGGGAGCTTGAAGGGTTAATTTTAGCTTTCGTGTAGAGATTAGCCTCCCACCTGACACATCCCACCCCCTGATCCCTCCCAAACAGCTCTCTTCCCTCCCCAACCCCACAATTGTCCCTGCTATCTTAAGTACTGGCAGAAAGTCTGCCAGTATATAAAAAAAAGTTTGTGTTTGTTTGTTTTTTAAATTATATATTTTCTGCAGTGTAGGATCCCCCCTTACCACCCAACCTCCCTGAGCCCCCCCAAACAGCTCTCTAACCCTCCCCCCTCTCACTATTTGGTGCCATTTTGGATACTGGCAGCTGTCTCCCAGTACCCACTTTTCAAAATAATGTGCCATTACTTATATAAATATTTATTTTTCTGTAGTGTAGCTACCCCTCCCCCTCCCAGATCCCTTTTTTTAAAACATAATTTCCCCCCTCCCTCTCCCAACACCCACTCCCACCATCCGCTCCCACCAAGACTTCAATGCACATAAGTGCAGATCGCGGGCGCACGCCCCATGGCAGGAAGATAGCCAGCAATGGGCCGCCCACCCACCTCCCTGCGGCTGCTCCCACCCACCAATGATCGGAACCATCGCTGGTCGATGCATAGAGGGCCACATCGGTGTGCAAAAAATGGTATTGCAGTGATACCTCAATATCGAGGCATCACTGCAATACCTTCCACTGCTTGAAACCGAAGAGGACGTGCCAGGAACGTCGTTGGTCGTTAAGGGTATTTTTTTGTAGGACGTTCCTGGCACATCCTCGGTCGCGAAGGGGTTAAAACCATAATTTATGCTTAGCTGATAAATTATTTTCTTTCCACAAAATTCCTTACTGTTGGGAATTCATCACCTTGCCACCAGTAGGAGGCAAAGACTCCCTACAGCAAGAGCTTAAATATCCATCCTACTTCCTGATCCTCCCAGTATTACGTATAGACAAGTATAAGAGGAAGATAGTAGGGTAAAGATGTGCAAACTAGGTGGAGAATTTCAATCTCCCTGGTCTTGTCTGACCAGGGAGATTGAGAGCTCCTGCCCGGGTGTGATTGGATGTGCGCGGGCAGGGTTGCACTCGAGTGCAAAGTAGCACTCGTGTGCAATGTTAAATTCGGGCAGCAAATTCCGGTCTGCCAGAGGAGAGCTTGGGCAGACAGGGGCGAATATGTACGCCCCTGTCTGCCCTTGATTGATAAATTGAGCCCTTAAAATCAGAGAACACCCCTTTGTGAGACACACTGTCTAGTGAATTCCAGCATGGGGTATCACTGTACTGGTGAGATTTCTTAAAGAATCTCACAAGCCCAGAGAGCTCAGGCCTGTAGCATGGGGTGGGATCATTATTTGTACATATCTATTGTAATTGAATCAAAAAAGGATGAAACAACTGTTTGTGGTATTGTAAAACAATATCCCATTAGAAACAAAGCATAGAATTAAAAATTATATTCTATGTATATTTTATTTATATTTATACTCTCCCACAGCCAGGACTCATCTGATCATCTAAAAGCCAAGACTGTTTTTGTCAAAATCCAACTTTAACCAGGTGCGGAGCCTACCATGTAAAAGATTTAAAGGGACAAGAAACTCAACATTTTTCTTATATGATTCAGAGCACATCATTTAAAACTTTCCAATTTACTTCTATTATATAATTTGCTTAATTCTCTTGGTATCCTTATTTGAAAATAATACCTAGGCAGGCTTTGAAACATCAATGTAATACTGGGAACTAGCTGCTGATTGGTTGCTGCATATAAATGTCTCATGTTATTGGTTCCCCAGATGTGTTTAGCTAGCTCCCAGTAGTGCATTGCTGCTCCTTGAACAAAGGATACCAAGAGAATGAAGCAAATTAGATAATATAATTTTGAAAGTTGCTTAAAACCACATGTTCTATCTCAATAATCAAAGAAAAAATTGCGTTCTATGCTACTTAAAGATTGACCTTTTTCTCTGGTTCTTGCCATGCCCATTCTATAATCTCTTCAAATAGGGAATTGGGATGGGCGGGCAATCCCAAGGCAGCATTTATTTTACCTTGCCATTTAAATAGACATAACCCCAAAGCACTATATTCAATTTATTTTAATTTATTTTCTAACAAATGAAACTAGAAGCTTGTAAGAACTATTTTCTCATCAAATAGCAAGCTAAATAATATAATAGTTTGGGCTGTAGGCTGAACTATATGTTCTCATAGCACCAAGTCTGGAAACTAGGTATGTGCACTCAAATCCTTCGTGAGGATATAAATGCGGAAGTAAGCAGTGGCTCAAGGCCTTCAGATATTCTTGTAGCCATATTGATTCCTGTAGAAGATCCCCACACTAAAATCTGTACAAAGCCAGATCTTAGGGTTGGAATCTTTTACAAGAATCAATCCAGCTACGGAAATATCCGAAGGGCATAAGCTGCTGCTTACTTCCTTATTCAGATCCTCACAAAGGATTGGAATGCACTTACCTACTGGAAACTGGTAATATCTCAAAGCTACTAACCAAATTTATTTACACTTATATTTTACATACAAAGAAATAAATAAAAAAAAAAAAGCAACATTGGGTCACCTTCTAACAAAACTTTATCCTAAAACAACATTAGGTGCTTATTACACAAGTGTTTTTCACCAGTGTGCCGTGGCACACTAGTGTGCTGTGAGAGATCCTCAGGTGTGCCGCGGCAGACTGACAACAGTGCGGGGGTGTTTGTGAATGAATGTCATTATGTCATGTATAGTTTGTAGGAGGCATGGCATGACAGCACTGTACAGTATATATATATATATATATATATATATATATATATATATATATATATATATATATATATATATATATATATATATATATATATATATATATATATATATATATATACAGGGAGTGCAGAATTATTAGGCAAGTTGTATTTTTGAGGATTAATTTTATTATTGAACAACAACCATGTTCTCAATGAACCCAAAAAAATAATTAATATCAAAGCTGAATAGTTTTGGAAGTAGTTTTTAGTTTGTTTTTAGTTATAGCTATTTTAGGGGGATATCTGTGTGTGCAGGTGACTATTACTGTGCATAATTATTAGGCAACTTAACAAAAAACAAATATATACCCATTTCAATTATTTATTTTTACCAGTGAAACCAATATAACATCTCAACATTCACAAATATACATTTCTGACATTCAAAAACAAAACAAAAACAAATCAGTGACCAATATAGCCACCTTTCTTTGCAAGGACACTCAAAAGCCTGCCATCCATGGATTCTGTCAGTGTTTTGATCTGTTCACCATCAACATTGCGTGCAGCAGCAACCACAGCCTCCCAGACACTGTTCAGAGAGGTGTACTGTTTACCCTCCTTGTAAATCTCACATTTGATGATGGACCACAGGTTCTCAATGGGGTTCAGAAGGAGGCCATGTCATTAGATTTTCTTCTTTTATACCCTTTCTTGCCAGCCACGCTGTGGAGTACTTGGACGCGTGTGATGGAGCATTGTCCTGCATGAAAATCATGCTTTTCTTGAAGGATGCAGACTTCTTCCTGTACCACTGCTTAAAGAAGGTGTCTTCCAGAAACTGGCAGTAGCACTGGGAGTTGAGCTTGACTCCATCCTCAACCCGAAAAGGCCCCACAAGCTCATCTTTGATGATACCAGCCCAAACCAGTACTCCACCTCCCCCTTGCTGGCGTCTGAGTCGGACTGGAGCTCTCTGCCCTTTACCAATCCAGCCACGGGCCCATCCATCTGGCCCATCAAGACTCACTCTCATTTCATCAGTCCATAAAACCTTAGAAAAATCAGTCTTGAGATATTTCTTGGCCCAGTCTTGACATTTCAGCTTGTGTGTCTTGTTCAGTGGTGGTCGTCTTTCAGCCTTTCTTACCTTGGCCATGTCTCTGAGTATTGCACACCTTGTGCTTTTGGGCACTCCAGTGATGTTGCAGCTCTGAAATATGACCAAACTGGTGGCAAGTGGCATCTTGGCAGCTGCACGCTTGACTTTTCTCAGTTCATGGGCAGTTATTTTGCGCCTTGGTTTTTCCACACGCTTCTTGTGACCCTGTTGACTATTTTGAATGAAACGCTTGATTGTTCGATGATCACGCTTCAGAAGCTTTGCAATTTTAAGAGTGCTGCATCCCTCTGCAAGATATCTCACTATTTTTGACTTTTCTGAGCCTGTCAAGTCCTTCTTTTGACCCATTTTGCCAAAGGAAAGGAAGTTGCCTAATAATTATGCACACCTGATATAGGGTGTTGATGTCATTAGACCACACCCCTTCTCATTACAGAGATGCACATCACCTAATATGCTTAATTGGTAGTAGGCTTTCGAGCCTATACAGCTTGGAGTAAGACAACATGCATAAAGAGGATGATGTGGTCAAAATACTCATTTGCCTAATAATTCTGCACTCCCTGTGTGTATATATATATATATATATATATATATATATATCCTGTATTAGGCTACAATGTGTGATTTTGTCAAATTTTGGGATGGTGGTGTGCCACAGGATTTTTTAATGTAAAAAAGTGTGCCACGGCAAAAAAAATGTTGCAAATCACTGTATTACACTAACTATATATTTGATTAAATACTACAATGCCAGTTAGCTGGTGAGGTTAACAATTATGAAAAACAGACAAATATAGAAAACCTATTACTAATTACTTTATGGATATATTCCCGCTGATATACATTTATTTTGCTTCACAGATTGCAGCAGTGATATGGAATGAACATTGACTGACGAGCATAGACAGGTTGGTACACAGGAAAGGGTAATTATTTAAGCGCTATGGAATCTGTTGGTGTTCTACAAATAAATTATAATAATAACTATTACTTCAATAAATAAAAGTTAAAAAAAAACATTAAACTGTTGGATAGTTTTCTACTCACCATGATATTGTTTTTCCTTCTGTGTCTGCAGCTATTTTCAGAGCCGATCTCTGTTACAGCATCTTATAATACTGTTTTGATGTCAGTCAAAAACAAAAGATAACTTTGGCCATTATAAATCAATAAAATACGTCCTGTTTTGCTGGATTCATGATTCAGATAGAACACATAGTTTTATTAGGCTTTCCAATGTACTTTCATTATCAAATTGTGCCTTTTTATATGCACACTTTCTGAGGTACCAGCTACTAGAAATGGGCGATTGTTTTGCAACATTCCAAAATTGAAACAAATTTAAATAGATTTTGTTTTGTTGGTTCGAATTTCAAATGTTTGCACAACATTCTAACATTTGTTTTATCTAATAGTATTTCTAATGCTTTGTAAAAAAAAAATTGTATTTTGTGATTCAGACAGAGCACAACATTTAAAAAAGTTTCTAATCTACTTCTATTATAAAATTTGCTCTGTTCCCATGATATTCTGTGTTGAAGAGATACTGAGGTAGGCATCTGGAGCACTACATTGCAGAAACTAGTGCTGCTATCTAGTGCTCTTGCAAATCTGCTGCCAAATAGTGCTCCTAAGCTTATGTCCTTTTCAACAAAAGTTACCAAGAGAACAAATTAAAATTGATAATAGACGTAAATAAGAAAGTTGCATAAAATTGCATTCTCTATCTGAACCATGAACAATGTTGGGTTTGATATCCCTTTAATGATCCTTTAATGGAGTTTTAAAGATTCTCACTCTGGACCAACACAGAGATACTGCAAAGTAAACAGTGTAATGTAGTGCTATATTTATTGTGATTGTGCGCGTGCACCGGTGAGGGAAGGATATGCAGGGGGGCCAGGCAGATATCTAGATTCAGGAGCGAGTCTGCATAATTATGGCACGTAGCCCTCCCACTGAAGAAAATATAAAAAAAAAAAAGTACAGCCATGGGGACGACCGGAGGATCTATGTAGAGGGGATCTAAGTGGAGAGTGGATTTAATGGTCATTTTTTGGGTGTTCAAATTGCAGTTAATGCTGTCATTTTGCCACAGCAGTGACTATTATTATTATCATCATTTTTTTGTATAGCGCTGCGAAATTCCATAGTGCTGTGTACAAAGAAAGATGTATACATAGACAACGGTTTGTGATATGATACAAGTGCAGAACAGACTAAACAAAACTAGTACAGGTGGAGGGGGGGGGGGCTGCTCTAGGGAGCTTACAGTCTACAGGTTGAAGATACAGAGACATAAGGCTTTGGGTAGCTTGTCACGTGGATTGTAGTAGCAGCAGTGAGTCAGGAAGTTCAATATTTATTTTGGGTAGGATGAAAAACAGGAGAGATGTGAGAAGGGATTAGAGTTCATGTGAGTTGTAGAGGGGATAGAAGAGAAGATGAGATATGAATAGTCTGAGTGTTGTTTGTTAAAAGGAGGAGCTGTGACTTTAAGGAGAAGAGAGGATAATATAATGGCAAACAGTGTAGCATGTTTAACTGAAAAGGAAAATTCAAGGGGATTAGAAATAGGAAAGTACCTCATTAAAAATAGTCCACTCCTTTGTCTAATTCCTTGTATAACTCAAATTATAAATGCACCCTGTGACACAAAGCCTGTTGCTTCTTCTACAGCCCAGCCATTAAGGGGTTAAAAAGATGGTTCCTAGTCACAATTCTCTTTATTTCTTTTCATTCTGCCTTATTTTATCCTTTTTATAATGTTAAGAAAACTCGGTTCCCCAACCCCTCACAAAAGCTGCCTGGAAGTGTATAAATTAACCCCCAATATCCCTACCTATCCTGGCTACACTACCTTGTGAGCACCTGGTAAACTTTCCCAGAGAGTGCACCTGAACAAGAGCTTTTCAAATGATACCAAACACTTGGGGCTGCTCCCTCTACAAGGTTCTGCTCAGGATCTTTTTAATGGTTGCACCACCCGGCTGATTTTACTGTAAAATAAAGTAAAATCAGCTAATATTTAAATGTTAATTTCTCCAATCATCAATAAATACATGTATGTTAAACTATTAAATTAATTTGTGATTTTGGTAGCAGAAAATGTTATCATATTAAAAAGTATTACACTGCCCCCACCTGGCTATATTATAATGCCACCAGGCTGGCAAATATCTCTGTGGAGAACACTGCTCTAGAAGGATCTATGTGTCTCCAATAAGAAATAATAGGGATTGCAGCTTGTGCAAAAGTCCACTGACATCGCCACTTGTCAGCACTTTCAGTAGAGGGGGGCATAAGTGAAGTTTTCCTACACAGTGCTTACAGTACGTGCACCGAAATCAAACACGGTTTCTGTGTAGGAACACTTGAAATAATGCCTGTGTGGACTAACTCTAACTACACCTACACTACCTGCCTCACACTGTAAAGTCTCACCACTGAAAAGGTGGCGAGACAAACATGGTTGACACCCTACTCGTAACCTGTACTTGGAGATTGGAATATATTGCAGCGCTGCTGATATATCCCAATCAAAGTGCAGGTTATTCCCCTGGAAAGCCAAGATAACTCCCACAGAATGCTTAAACCTACGTCATACTTTAGCTACACTCCCCCTGGCACTCCCCCTGGAACTCCCAGCCAACTCCCTAATACCGCCTACACCTACGTCATACTTTAGCTACACTCCCCCTGGCACTCCCCCTGGAACTCCCAGCTAACTCCATAATACCGCCTACACCTACATCATACTTTAACTACACTCCCCCTGGAACTCCCAGCTAACTTCCTAATACCGCCTACACCTACGTCATACTTAGCTACACTCCCCCTGGAAATCCCAGCTAACTTCCTAATACCACCTACACCTACGTCATACTTAGCTACACTCCCCCTGGAACTCCCAGATACCTCCCTAATACCGCCTACACCTATGTCATACTTTAGCTACACTCCCCCTGGAACTCCCAGCCAACTCCCTAATACCGCCTACACCTACGTCATACTTTAGCTACACTCCCCCTGGAACTCCCAGCTAACTTCCTAATACCGCCTACACCTACGTCATACTTTAGCTACACTCCCCCTGGCACTCCCCCTGGAACTCCCAGCTAACTCCATAATACCGCCTACACCTACATCATACTTTAGCTACACTCCCCTGGAACGCCCAGTCAACTCCCTAATACCGCCTACACCTATGTCATACTTGCTACACTCCCCCTGGCACTCCCCCTGGAACTCCCAGCCAACTCCCTAATACCGCCTACACCTATGTCATACTTTAGCTACACCCCCCCTGGCACTCCCCCTGGAACTCCCAGCCAACTCCCTAATACCGCCTACACCTACGTCATACTTTAGCTACACTCCCCCTGGAACTCCCAGCTAACTTCCTAATACCGCCTACACCTACGTCATACTTTAACTACACTCCCCCTGGCACTCCCCCTGGAACTCCCAGCTAACTCCCTAATACCGCCTACACCTACATCATACTTTAGCTACACTCCCCCTGGAACTCCCAGCTAACTTCCTAATACCGCCTACACCTACGTCATACTTAGCTACACTCCCCCTGGAACTCCCAGCTAACTTCCTAATACCGCCTACACCTATGTCATACTTTAGCTACACTCCCCCTAGAATGCCCAGCTAACTTCCTAATACCGCCTACACCTACGTCATACTTTAGCTACACTCCCCCTGGAACTCCCAGCTAACTCCCTAATACCGCTTACAACTACGTCATACTTTAGCTACACTCCCCTGGAACGCCCAGCCAACTCCCTAATATCGCCTACACCTACATCATACTTTAGCTACACTCCCCCTGGAACTCCCAGCTAACTCCCTAATACCGCCTACACCTACGTCATACTTTAGCTACACTCCCCCTGGAACTCCCAGCTAACTCCCTAATACCGACTACACCTATGTCATACTTTAGCTACACTCCCCCTGGAACGCCCAACTAACTCCCTAATACCGCCTACACCTACATCATACTTTAGCTACACTCCCCCTGGAACTCCCAGCTAACTCCCTAATACCGCCTACACCTACGTCATACTTTAGCTACACTCCCCCTGGAACGCCCAGCTAACTCCCTAATACCGCCTACACCTACATCATACTTTAGCTACACTCCCCCTGGAACTCCCAGCTAACTCCCTAATACCGCCTACACCTACGTCATACTTTAGCTACACTCCCCCTGGAATGCCAAGCTAACTCCCACAGAACGCCTACACCTACATCATACTTTAGCTACACTCCCCTGGAACGTCCAGCTAACTCCCACAGAATGCCTACACCTACATCATACTTTAGCTACACTCCCCTGGAATGCCAAGCTAACTCCCTAAATCCGACTACACCTACGTCATACTTTAACTACACTCCCCCTGGAATACCAAGCTACCACCCTAATGCCGCCTACACCTACGTCATACTTTAGCTACACCCCCCCTGGAATACCAAGCTACCTCCCTAATGCCGCCTACACCTACATCATACTTTAAATACACTCCCCCTGGAACTCCCAGCTAACTCCCTAATACCGCCTACACCTACGTCATACTTTAGCTACACTCCCCTAGAATGCCCAGCTACCTCCCTAATACCGCCTACACCTACATCATACTTTAGCTACACTCCCCCTAGAATGCCAGCTAACTACCTAATACCGCCTACACCTACATCATACTTTAGCTACACTCCCCCTAGAATGCCAGCTAACTACCTAATACCGCCTACACCTACATCATACTTTAGCTACACTCCCCCTAGAATGCCAGCTAACTACCTAATACCGCCTACACCTACATCATACTTTAGCTACACTCCCCCTAGAATGCCCAGCTAAGTTCCTAATACCGCCTACACCTACGTCATACTTTAGCTACACTCCCCCTGGAAATCCCAGCTAACTTCCTAATACCGCCTACACCTACATCATACTTTAGCTACACTCCCCCTAGAATGCCAGCTAACTACCTAATACCACCTACACCTACATCATACTTTAGCTACACTCCCCCTAGAATGCCCAGCTAACTTCCTAATACCGCCTACACCTACGTCATACTTTAGCTACACTCCCACTGGAACTCCCAGCTAACTCCCTAATACCGCCTACACCTACGTCATACTTTAGCTACACTCCCCCTGGAATGCCCAGCTATTCCCTAATACCGCCTACACCTACGTCATACTTTAGCTACACTCCCCCTGGAATGCCCAGCTATTCCCTAATACCGCCTAAACCTACGTCATACTTTAGCTACACTCCCACTGGAACTCCCAGCTATTCCCTAATACCGCCAACACCTACGTCATACTTTAGCTACACTCCCCCTGGAACTCCCAGCTAACTCCCTAATACCGCCTACACCTACATCATACTTTAGCTACACTCCCACTGGAACTCCCAGCTAACTTCCTAATACCGCCTACACCTACGTCATACTTTAGCTACACTCCCCCTGGAATGCCCAGCTAACTTCCTAATACCGCCTACACCTACGTCATACTTAGCTACACTCCCCCTGGAACTCCCAGCTAACTCCCTAATACCGCCTACACCTACGTCATACTTTAGCTACACTCCCCCTGGAAATCCCAGCTAACTTCCTAATACCACTTACACCTACGTCATACTTTAGCTACACTCCCCCTGGAAATCCCAGCTAACTTCCTAATACCGCCTACACCTACGTCATACTTTAGCTACACTCCCCCTGGAATGCCCAGCTAACTTCCTAATACCGCCTACACCTACGTCATACTTAGCTACACTCCCCCTGGAACTCCCAGCTAACTCCCTAATACCGCCTACACCTACGTCATACTTAAGCTACACTCCCCCTGGAAATCCCAGCTAACTTCCTAATACCGCCTACACCTACATCATACTTTAGCTACACTCCCCCTAGAATGCCAGCTAACTACCTAATACCACCTACACCTACATCATACTTTAGCTACACTCCCCCTAGAATGCCCAGCTAACTTCCTAATACCGCCTACACCTACGTCATACTTTAGCTACACTCCCACTGGAACTCCCACCTAACTCCCTAATACCGCCTACACCTACGTCATACTTTAGCTACACTCCCCCTGGAAATCCCAGCTAACTTCCTAATACCGCCTACACCTACATCATACTTTAGCTACACTCCCCCTAGAATGCCAGCTAACTACCTAATACCACCTACACCTACGTCATACTTTAGCTACACTCCCCCTGGAATGCCCAGCTATTCCCTAATACCGCCTAAACCTACGTCATACTTTAGCTACACTCCCACTGGAACTCCCAGCTATTCCCTAATACCGCCAACACCTACGTCATACTTTAGCTACACTCCCCCTGGAACTCCCAGCTAGCTCCCTAATACCGCCTACACCTACATCATACTTTAGCTACACTCCCACTGGAACTCCCAGCTAACTTCCTAATACCGCCTACACCTACGTCATACTTTAGCTACACTCCCCCTGGAACTCCCAGCTAACTCCCTAATACCGCCTACACCTACGTCATACTTTAGCTACACTCCCCCTGGAATGCCCAGCTAACTTCCTAATACCGCTATGTCATACTTTAGCTACACTCCCCCTGGAATGCCAAACTAACTCCCACAGAACGCCTACACCTACATCATACTTTAGCTACACTCCCCTGGAACGTCCAGCTAACTCCCACAGAATGCCTACACCTACATCATACTTTAGCTACACTCCCCTGGAATGCCAAGCTAACTCCCTAAATCCGACTACACCTACGTCATACTTTAACTACACTCCCCCTGGAATACCAAGCTACCACCCTAATGCCGCCTACACCTACGTCATACTTTAGCTACACTCCCCCTGGAATACCAAGCTACCTCCCTAATGCCGCCTACACCTACATCATACTTTAAATACACTCCCCCTGGAACTCCCAGCTAACTCCCTAATACCGCCTACACCTACGTCATACTTTAGCTACACTCCCCTAGAATGCCCAGCTACCTCCCTAATACCGCCTACACCTACATCATACTTTAGCTACACTCCCCCTAGAATGCCAGCTAACTACCTAATACCGCCTACACCTACATCATACTTTAGCTACACTCCCCCTAGAATGCCAGCTAACTACCTAATACCGCCTACACCTACATCATACTTTAGCTACACTCCCCCTAGAATGCCAGCTAACTACCTAATACCCGCCTACACCTACATCATACTTTAGCTACACTCCCCCTAGAATGCCCAGCAAAGTTCCTAATACCCGCCTACACCTACGTCAT
>NC_069506.1:272307281-272362281 GCF_027579735.1 Bombina bombina | reverse complement strand
AAAGTCAAACAAATGGGGGTTTTTTGCTCCTGCATTTCAGCTATTCTGCACCACCAAAAGAAGCAGCAAGTCTCTACAGAAGTTGAATATTAAAAAAATGACGTAAGATATATAAGAAAAGAGGGGAAAAAAACATAATTTATGTAAAAACTTACCTGATAAATTCATTTCTTTCATATTAGCAAGAGTCCATGAGCTAGTGACGTATGGGATATACATTCCTACCAGGAGGGGCAAAGTTTCCCAAACCTTAAAATGCCTATAAATACACCCCTCACCACACCCACAAATCAGTTAAAGGAATAGCCAAGAAGTGGGGTGATAAGAAAAAAGTGCGAAAGGATATAAAATAAGGAATTGGAATAATTGTGCTTTATACAAAAAAATCATAACCACCACAAAAAGGGTGGGCCTCATGGACTCTTGCTAATATGAAAGAAATGAATTTATCAGGTAAGTTCTTACATAAATTATGTTTTCTTTCATGTAATTAGCAAGAGTCCATGAGCTAGTGACGTATGGGATAATGACTACCCAAGATGTGGATCTTTACACGCAAGAGTCACTAGAGAGAGAGGGATAAAATAAAGACAGCCAATTCCTGCTGAAAATAATCCACACCCAAAATAAAGTTAATGAAAACATAAGCAGAAGATTCAAACTGAAACCGCTACCTGAAGTACTTTTCTACCAAAAACTGCTTCAGAAGAAGAAAACACATCAAAATGGTAGAATTTAGTAAAAGTATGCAAAGAGGACCAAGTTGCTGCTTTGCAAATCTGATCAACCGAAGCTTCATTCCTAAACGCCCAGGAAGTAGAAACTGACCTAGTAGAATGAGTTGTAATCCTTTGAGGCGGAGTTTTACCCGACTCGACATAGGCATGATGAATTAAAGATTTCAACCAAGATGCCAAAGAAATAGCAGAAGCTTTCTGGCTTTTTCTAGAACCAGAAAAGATGAAAAATAGACTAGAAGTCTTTCGGAAAGACTTGGTAGCTTCAACATAATATAACAAAGCTCTAACAACATCCAAAGAATGCAATGATTTCTCCTTAGAATTCTTAGGATTAGGACATAATAAAGGAACCACAATTTCTCTACTAATGTTGTTAGAATACACAACCTTAGGAAAAAATTCAAAAGAAGTTCGCAACACCGCCTTATCCTGATGAAAAATCAGAAAAGGAGACTCACAAGAAAGAGCAGATAATTCAGAGACTCTTCTGGCAGAAGAGATGGCCAAAAGAAACAAAACTTTCCAAGAAAGAAGTTTAATGTCCAAATGAATGCATGGGTTCAAAAGGAGGAGCTAGAAGAGCCCCCAGAACCAAATTCAAACTCCAAGGAGGAGAAATTGACTGAATGACAGGTTTTATACGAACCAAGTCTTGTACAAAACAATGAATATCAGGAAGATTAGCAATCTTTCTGTGAAAAAGAACAGAAAGGGCAGAGATTTATCCTGTCAAGGAACTTGCTGACAAACCTTTATCTAAACCATCCTGAAGAAACTGTAAAAAAATTCTCGGAATTCTAAAAGAATGCCAGGAAAAATGATGAGAAGACACTAAGAAATATAAGTCTTCCAGACTCTATAATATATCTCTCTAGATACAGATTTACGAGCCTGTAACATAGTATTGATCACAGAGTCAGAGAAACCTCTTTGACCAAGAATCAAGCGTTCAATCTCCATACCCTTAAATTTAAAGATTTGAGATCCTGATGGAAAAAAGGACCTTGCGACAGAAGGTCTGGTCTTAACGGAAGAGCCCACGGTTGGCAAAAGGCCATCCGAAAAAGAATCCGTCCATGCTGGAGCTACCAGCAGAACAAACGAGCATTCCTTCAGAATCTTGGAGATTACTCTTGGAAGAAGAACTAGAGGCGGAGAGATATAGGCAGGATGATACTTCCAAGGAAGTGATAATGCATTCACTGCCTCCGCCTGAGGATCCCGGGGTCTGAACAGATACCTGGGAAGTTTCTTGTTTAGATGAGAAACCATCAGATCTATTTCTGGAAGTTCCCACATTTGAACAATCTGAAGAAATACCTCTGGGTGAAGAGACCATTCGCCCGGATACAACGTTTGACGACAGATAATCCGCTTCCTAATTGTCTATACCTGGGAAATGAACCGCAGAGATTAGACAGGAGCTGGATTCCGCCCAAACCAGAATTCGAGATACTTCTTTCATAGCCAGAGGACTGTGAGTCCCTCCTTGATGATTGATGTATGCCACAGTTGTGACATTGTTTGTCTGAAAACAAATGAACGACTCTCTCTTCAGAAGAGGCCAAGACTGAAGAGCTCTGAAAATTGCACGGAGTTCCAAAATATTGATCGGTAATCTCACCTCCTGAGATTCCCAAACCCCTTGTGCCGTCAGAGACCCCCACACAGCTCCCCAACCTGTAAGACTTGAATCTGTTGAAATTACAGTCCAGGTCGGAAGAACAAAAGAAGCCCCCTGAACTAAACGATGGTGATCTGTCCACCACGTCAGAGAGTGTCGTACAATCGGTTTTAAAGATATTAATTGAGATATCTTTGTGTAATCCCTGCACCATTGGTTCAGCATACAGAGCTGAAGAGGTCGCATGTGAAAATGAGCAAAGGAGATCGCGTCCGATGCAGCAGTCATAAGACCTAAAATTTCCATGCATAAGGCTACCAAAGGGAATGATTGTGACTGAAGGTTTTGACAAGCTGATATCAATGTTAGACTTCTCTTGTCTGACAAAGACAGAGTCATAGACACTGAATCTACCTGGAAACCTAAAAAGTTTACCCTTGTCTGAGGAATCAATGAACTTTTTGGTAAATTGATCCTCCAACCATGATCTTGAAGAAACAACACAAGTCGATTCGTATGAGATTCTGTTAAATGTGAAGACTGAGCAAGTACCAAGATATCGTCCAAATAAGGAAATACCAATACCCTGTTCTCTGAATACAGACAGAAGGGCACCGAGAACCTTTCTAAAAATTCTTGGAGCTGATGCTAAGCCAAACAGTAGAGCCACAAAACTGGTAATGCTTGTCTAAAAAAGAGAATCTCAGAAACTAAAAGTGATCTGGATGAATCGGAATATGCAGATATGCATCCTGTAAATCTATTGTAGACATATAATGCCCTTGCTGAACAAAAGGCAGGATAGTCCTTACAGCTACCATCTTGAATGTTGGTATCCTTACATAACGATTCAATATTGATAGGAACTGGTCTGAAGGAATTGACCTTCTTTGGTACAATGAAGAGATAGAATAAAACCCCAGCCCCTGTTCCAGAACTGGAACTGGCATAATTACTCCAGCCAACTCTAGATCTGAAACACATTTCAGAAATGCTTGAGCCTTTGCTGGGTTTACTGGGACACGGGAAAGAAAAAAATCTCTTTACAGGAGGCCTTAACTTGAAGCCAATTCTGTACCCTTCTGAAACAATGTTCTGAAACCAGAGATTGTGAACGGAATTGATCCAAATTTCTTGAAAAGAACGTAAACTGCCCCATACCAGCTGAGCTGGAATGAGGGCCGCACCTTCATGGGGACTTAGGAGCTGGCTTTGAGTTTCTATAAGGCTTGGATATATTCCAAAGTGAAGAAGGTTTCCAAACTGATACCGCTCCTGAGGATGAAGGATCAGGCTTTTGTTCCTTGTTGTGATGAAAAGGAACGAAAAACAATTATTAGACCTAAATTTACCTCAGATTTTTTATCCTGTGGTAAAAAAGTTCCCTTCCTTCCAGTAACAGTTGAGATAAAAGAATCCAACTGAGAACCAAATAATTTATTACCCTGGAAAGAAAGGGATAGCAAAGTTGACTTAGAAGACATATCAGCATTCCAAGTTTTAAGCCATAAAGTTCTTCTAGCTAAAATAGTTAGAGACATATACCTGACATCAATTCTAATGATATCAAAGATGACATCACAAATAAAATAATTAGCATGTTATAGAATAATAATGCTATGAGAATTATGATCTGTTACTTGTTGCGCTAAAGCTTCTAACCAAAAAGTTGAAGCTGCAGCAACATCCGCTAAAAATATAGCAGGAGTAGGGACAGCCCCATTAACCTTAGGGATTTTGTCCCAAACTCTAATCTGTCAGATGGCACAGGATATAATTGCTTAAAACGTTTTAAAAGGAGTAAATGAATTACCCAAATTATTCCATTCCCTGGAAATTACTTCAGAAATAGCATCAGGGACAGGAAACACTTCTGGAATAACTACAAGAGATTTAAAAACCTTATTTAAACGTTTAGTTTTAGTATCAAGAGGACCAGAATCCTCTATTTCTAATGCAATTAATACTTCTTTAAATAAAGAACGAATAAATTCCATCTTGAACAAATACAAAGATTTATCAGCATCAACCTCTGAGACAGAAACCTCTGAACCAGAAGAACCATTATCAGTATCAGAATGATGATGTTCATTTAAAAATTCATATGAAAAAAGAGAAGTTTTAAAAGACATTTATGTATACTAGAAGGAGAAATAACAGACATAGACTTCTTAATGGATTTAGAAACAAAATCTCTTATGTTATCAGGAACACTCTGAGTATTAGATGTTGACGGAACAGCAACAAGTAATGTAACAGTACTAAAGGAAATTTTATCTGCATTAACAAGTTTGTCATAACATTTAGTACAAACAACAGCTGAAGGAACAGATACCAAAAGTGATACACTTAGCTTTGGTAGCTCCAGCACCGGGCAGCGATTTTCCTGAAGTATCTTTTGACTCAGTTGCAACGTGGAACATCTTGCGATATGTAATAGAAAAAACAACATATAAAGCAAAATTGATCAAATTCCTTAAATGACAGTTTCAGGAATGGGAAAAAAATGCCAGTGAACAAGCTTCTAGCAACCAGAAGCAATAAATAATGAGACTTAAATAATGTAGAGACAAAAGTGACGCCCATATTTTTTTTTAGCGCCAAATAAGACGCCCACATTATTTGGTGCCTAAATGCTTTTGGCGCCAAAAATGACGCCACATCCGGAACGCCGACACTTTTGACGCAAAAGAACGAAGAAAAAATAATTGATTCAAATGCATTATCCCAAATATGAAACTGACTGTCTGAAAATAAGGAATGTTGAACATCCTGAGTCAAGGCAAAGAAATGTTTGAATACATATATTTAGATCTTTATAAAAAAGTGCCCAACCATAGCTTAGAGTGTCACAGAAAATAAGACTTACTTACCCCAGGACACTCATCTACATGTTTGTAGAAAGCCAAACCAGTACTGAAACGAAAATCAGCAGAGGTAATGGTATATATATATATAAGAGTATATCGTCGATCTGAAAAGGGAGGTAAGAGATGAATCTCTACGACCGATAACAGAGAACCTATGAAATAGACCCCGTAGAAGGAGATCATTGCATTCAAATAGGCAATACTCTCCTCACATCCCTCTGACATTCACTGCACGCTGAGAGGAAAACCGGGCTCCAACCTGCTGCGGAGCGCATATCAACGTAGAATCTAGCACAAACTTACTTCACCACCTCCATAGGAGGCAAAGTTTGTAAAACTGATTTGTGGGTGTGGTGAGGGGTGTATTTATAGGCATTTTAAGGTTTGGGAAACTTTGCCCCTCCTGGTAGGAATGTATATCCCATACGTCACTAGCTCATGGACTCTTGCTAATTACATGAAAGAAATAAAAATTGTAAGTCAACTCCAGCACTAGAGTGATGGGGAAACAGTCTTTTCCATGGCATTATTTTTTCCCCCTTGATTTAAAGGGATAGTAAAGTCCAAACTAAACGTTTATGATTCAGATAGGGCAAGTCATTTTAAAAAACTTTCTAATTTACGGTTATCATCAAATTTGCTTTGTTCTCTTGTTATTCTTACTTGAAGGCTAATACTAGGTAGGCTCATATGCCAATTTCTAAGCCCTTGATGGCTGCCTCTAATTTGAATGCATTTGACAGTTTTTCACAGCTAGAGGGCGTTGGTTCATGCGTTTCATATAGATAACATTGTGCTCATGCAGAAGCTTAGATACAAGGTAATCACAGAGGTAAAAAGTTTATTTCTATAACAGTGTTGGTTATGCAAAACTGGGGAATGGTAAATAAAGGGATTATCTATCTTTTTAAACAATAACATTTTTGGTGTTTACTATCCCTTTAATCCCATGTCAGCAAATGTGAAAGCTTGTTCCACCAAGTAGAAATCATTTTCACCTATCCCCCTCACAAGATAAAAACAAAAATGACAACATATACAAAATTACCTAATGTACAGAGTTTACACACATAGGGCTAGATTACAAGTGGCAAGCTAAGTTGCGCGCAAGCGATAACAGAATTTATGCTTACCTGATAAATTACTTTCTCCAACGGTGTGTCCGGTCCACGGCGTCATCCTTACTTGTGGGATATTCTCTTCCCCAACAGGAAATGGCAAAGAGCCCAGCAAAGCTGGTCACATGATCCCTCCTAGGCTCCGCCTACCCCAGTCATTCGACCGACGTACAGGAGGAAATATGCATAGGAGAAACCATATGATACCGTGGTGACTGTAGTTAGAGAAAATAATTCATCAGACCTGATTAAAAAAACCAGGGCGGGCCGTGGACCGGACACACCGTTGGAGAAAGTAATTTATCAGGTAAGCATAAATTCTGTTTTCTCCAACATAGGTGTGTCCGGTCCACGGCGTCATCCTTACTTGTGGGAACCAATACCAAAGCTTTAGGACACGGATGAAGGGAGGGAGCAAATCAGGTCACCTAAATGGAAGGCACCACGGCTTGCAAAACCTTTCTCCCAAAAATAGCCTCCGAAGAAGCAAAAGTATCAAATTTGTAAAATTTGGCAAAAGTGTGCAGTGAAGACCAAGTCGCTGCCTTACATATCTGGTCAACAGAAGCCTCGTTCTTGAAGGCCCATGTGGAAGCCACAGCCCTAGTGGAGTGAGCTGTGATTCTTTCAGGAGGCTGCCGTCCGGCAGTCTCATAAGCCAATCGGATAATGCTTTTAAGCCAAAAAGAAAGAGGTAGAAGTTGCTTTTTGACCTCTCCTTTTACCAGAATAAACAACAAACAAGGAAGATGTTTGTCTGAAATCTTTAGTAGCCTCTAAATAGAATTTTAGAGCACGGACTACGTCCAAATTGTGTAACAAACGTTCCTTCTTTGAAACTGGATTCGGACACAAAGAAGGTACAACTATCTCCTGGTTAATATTTTTGTTGGAAACAACTTTCGGAAGAAAACCAGGCTTAGTACGCAAAACCACCTTATCTGCATGGAACACCAGCTAGGGCAGAGAACACTGCAGAGCAGATAACTCTGAAACTCTTCTAGCAGAAGAAATTGCAATGTAGAACACACTTTATTACTGAATATGTGAAAAAGTATGAAGGAATTGTTCAAAATTCACCAAAATTTCACCACAGTGTCTTAAAGCCTTGAAAGTATTGCACACCAAATTTGAAAGCTTTAACCCTTAAAATAACGGAACCGGAGCCGTTTTTACATTTAACCCCTATACAGTCCCAGCTATCTGCTTTGCTGAGACCCAACCAAGCCCAGAGGGGAATACGATACCAAATGACGCCTTCTATAAGCTTTTTCAGTGGTTCTTAGCTCCTCACACATGCATCTGCATGCCTTGCTCTCCAAAAACAACTGCACATTAGTGGCGCGAAAATGAGGCTCTGCCTATGACTAGAAAAGGCCCCCATCTGAAAAAGGTGTCCAATACAGTGCCTGCCGTTTTTTAAAACAATCCCCAAGATTATAATAACTATTAAGAGTTATAATCTGCAAAATATGCTTAGCAAAGTAATCGTTTTAGCCCAGAAAAATGTCTACCAGTTTTTTAAGCCCTTATGAAGCCCTTTATTCTTTTACTTAATCTAAGAAAATGGCTTACCGGTCCCCATAGGGGAAATGACAGCCTTCCAGCATTACATAGTCTTGTTAGAAATGTGGCCAGTCATACCTCAAGCAGAAAAGTCTGCCAACTGTTTCCCCCAACTGAAGTTACTTCATCTCAACAGTCCTGTGTGGAAACAGCAATCGATTTTAGTAACGTTTGCTAAAATCATCTTCCTCTTACAAACAGAAATCTTCATCTCTTTTCTGTTTCAGAGTAAATAGTACATACCAGCACTATTTTAAAATAACAAACACTTGATTGAAGGATAAAAACTACATTTAAACACCAAAAAACTCTTAACCATCTCCGTGGAGATGTTGCCTGTGCAACGGCAAAGAGAATGACTGGGGTAGGCGGAGCCTAGGAGGGATCATGTGACCAGCTTTGCTGGGCTCTTTGCCATTTCCTGTTGGGGAAGAGAATATCCCACAAGTAAGGATGACGCCGTGGACCGGACACACCTATGTTGGAGAAAAGGGGTTTATCACAGCTCTTTGCGCAAGTTGGAAGTAGCAAATGTATTACATATATACATATGTATAAATATATATATATATATATATATTTATATTATACATATATATATATATATATATATATATATATATATATATATATATATATATATATATATATATATATACACACACACATACACGTGTGCATATGAACATATGTATTTATATGTGCATATATGTTGTTACAGACAAACACATAAATACATAAGTATACATATATAGACATATTTAAGTGCTTCCTTAGAAAACAAAACAAAGATGCACTTGATTATATTTGGGTATCCCTTAGTTTCCACATATGAATTATTTGTATACTTATATTCTTAGGCCTAGTTTCCATTGAGTTGGTAATGTTTGGAAACTGCTGATAACATAAAAATTCTCTATAGACTTTAATGGAGATAAAAGGTTTTTACCATGGGTTTCCAAACGTTACCACCTCAATGGAAACTAGCCTTTAGTTGGAGCCCTTTGTAGTCAAGTAGCTGAAAACCTGAAATCATATTTATGCTATATTCATAATTAATAAAGGTTTGAAATATGTATTTACTCAGTAATGTAAAGTAGAGACTGCGCAAGACAAACATACCTGGCTTTAACCCCTTAACGAGCAGCGCCGATGTGCAGTAGAGACTGTGCTGGTCGTTAAGCCCTTAAGGACCTCTGTCACAATCTCGCTAAGAGTAGCAAAATGGCACTATTTCTGCATGCCACACAAGTGGGGCAGGGCAGAAATAGTTTTGAAGAGGTTCGGAAGCAGAGAGGGACAGTGTGTCCCTCTCTGCATTGGGCAGCGGTGATGCAGATCATTGGTGGCGTGGGAGGGATAGGAGGGAAGCAGGTGGTTGGCCCATTGCTGGAGGGAACAGGTGGGACCACTACACTACAGAATAAATATATACTAAGAGCGGCAGGGATGTGGAAGGGTGGAGGAGGAAGGAGGTACAGGGGGTCCTAGAGTAAAGGGGGAGAATAAAGGCTAGGGAAAGGAAAGGATATTGGAGGGGGACATTTTAGATAAATATAGAGATATAGATATTTTACAAAAAATACTTGAGAAAATGCAATCGGGTTTGCGCGACTTGTTGGATTTTACCCTCTATTCATGCTCCATTGAGGTCCATTGGGGAATAAGTTAACACAGTTGCGATATTCTAATTTAAGTTTTTTGTGTGTGACCTGCTTCTAGGGTTCACCACAAAAGTCCTTTGTCAAAAATCTCCTAAAATAAAACATATACGTGCAAGGCAACGCCATACATAACATACATAGCAATTTTAAATCAATATTAGGCTGCAAAGTTTACTACCAATACGTTCCTTCTAACACTTGCTGCATCCCAGCATGGATATCCATATTGTAAAATTACAAGACGGTGTGGTGAACTCCAGAACACAACTCTGCATATATATCAACAGGCGATTTTTTTAGCTGCTACAGTCCATAGTGAACATTATCAGTTGAATTTGGTTTCCCCCTGAAGTACTGGAATCCTTCTCACCTACTAAGCGCCTTAATTAGCATTGCCATGATTGTACTGAGAGTTTAGGGTTCTGTTGTTACTACTGAGGTTGGTTGGTAGCTTCAAGTCAGGAGAGGCCTATGTGACTTCTAAACATAGGAAAAGCAAATATACCTTGAGAGCATATATCATGAATCTGCTACACATATCATGCAGAACAAAAGAAGGGGTGTGATTCTCTCTCTTATTTATCCAATAGGAAAGATAGACTTTATTTGGCAAACTGGGAGACATTTATAGGGAAGATACTGTTAAAAAATGCCACATGCAGAACAAGACATGAAATTATTAGCAAATATGGAAACTAGAAGTGAAACTAAGCTTATGCCATTTGCAGATGTTGCCTGTGACATGCATACTCTAGCAGTGCTTAGATCAGCTTGTGATAATAAACAGCACCCACCTACCACTGAAGGTTCTTAGATCATTAGGTCAGGTTTCCTGGTACTTTACTGTGCATGGTGTGTGGCTGTAGCTTTAACAGAAAGCTGTATTATACTAAGGGCCAGATTACAAGTGGTGCGGTAACAGTTGTGCACTAGCAATAATCGGGTTTATCATGGCTGTTTGTGTGTTTTAGAAGTATTGCGTGTATTACAAGTTAAAAGTAAACGCAATCGCTTGAGCACAATTGAATTTAACAAGCGCCAGGATAGTGCGACCGCAGAGCTCTGGTTAACTGTTACACTGAAATAAAAACTGCCACAAAAATAACACTGTCTAATATAAATTATTAAAAATAAATTGCATAAAAAAGTTATAAGGGCTCAAAGATATGAGGTCTCAGGTGTTAGAAAAAAATTAACTGCAAAGGGCTTTAACATAGAGATACGTACAAATACATGCCTAAATATATATATATATATATATATATATATATATATATATATATATATATATATATATATATATACACACACACACACATACACATATATATATATATATATATACACACACACACATATATACATATATATATATACACGTGGACATACATACACACACACACATCAGCATTTTGGGATTGTTTGTGAGTACCAGACAAGCAAGTCTACAGGAGTCTGAAAGTGACAACTGACCTAAGGAAACACAAGGTGGATTGACTTTCTCCCCCACGAATGTCTGGCCAGCCACTGAACTAATAGGTGGTGAGCATAACGACAGGAATGTTTTTCCCTATGGTTGTTTTGTATCTTGTTACATTGAAGGGCCACTGTGAATGACTATTGGGTCTATTTATCAAGCTGCAGCGGACAGGGGCGCATATATGCGGAATTCAGCATTACACACAAGCGCTATTTTGCGCTCACGTGCAAACCCGCCCCCTGTCTGCTCACAGCCAATCACGTGCAGGAAGGAGCTGTCAATCTCCCCAGTCATAGGGTGTCGAAAGGCTTTCGAAGCCTTTGATAAACTGACCCCTATGTATGGTCCCACTCACCTATATAATAGGATTACTCCTTTTTGGCTTCTTACTATACGTTTTTCAACACTATTCCAAGCTGGTTGACACGCTTGTCTTCCTGTTTAGAGCTCTTCAGTGCCTGAGTGTGTGTGTATATGTTTTTATATATATATATATATATATATATATATATATTATTTTTTTTGTTTGCATTGGAGCCCTTTACAGTCAACCTTGTACCATAATAATCAAATTTATTTATACCAGTGACGTTTCGGAGATATTAGTAAACGGGAATCTGAACAACCCGTGGCTTGGTACTTTGCCATAAATGGCCATACCGTCTCTGACCTGAGATATGTGATCACTGATCACATTCCCCCTCCAATTAGAGGGGGGGATAGAGGTAAGATATTTCTACAGTGCGAGTCAAGGTGGATATTCAATCTGGATACATTGATGCCCAGAGATTTGAATACCCATCTTGACTGGCACTGTTTTCTATTAAATCCTTTTTTCATAGTCTGTTTTATTGGGCCAAACATCATTGCTCTCTAGAATCATATATTTTGGTTTGTTATAGTATAGATCTGTTTCAATTTTTATTTGTTATACTATAAATAGAACCTAACCTGTCCAATAATTGGACATTTATGCAGTTTTGACTTAGATTATCTCCCCTTGTAATCTAGCTTTTAGATTGTTTGTGTTGGATCTTGCCTTTAAGATATAGTATGCAGTTGAGCCTGTAATTTAAATTTTGAGCATGCTATGTGTTATAGAAATAAAAAAAGGACACGCAAAGAATATACATATGTTCTAGAGACGCGCTTAAAAGATGTTAATGTAAAAAGATGACACTGATATGCTTATGTAATTAATATTAGGTGATGTTGCTTTGCGCTAACAGATCCGCTGTCTTGCATTTTTTAGGGACGCCGTGGCTGGTTACCATGGCGACGGGCTGCGTCTACGCAGTGGTGTGGCTAGGACACAAGGTACTTCTCGTTTTCCAGCTGGGTGAACTGGTGAAGGAATAAAAGAGTCAGATATGTGTTTTGTTATTTACATGGTCTGAGGACGGGGATAATATCTCTGAAACGTCACTGGTATAAATAAATTTGATTATTATGGTACAAGAACTGGAGAGTGCTTTACATATTTGTTTTTGTCATTACGCTTTGAATGCACCCTAGTAGTTGATACTGAAAGTGAGTGCAGAGCCCTTAGGAGGAAGATTATATATATATATATATATATATATATATAATCGCATTAGTAACGCATCCGGCGCAGTCACCAGTTGCGCACACATCCTCAAAGGAATGTTGGCTGTGCGAGGCAGCCAAAACAAAGAATCCACCTGGATGCAGGTGGATCAGTGGATTCTTTCACCACCCTGCCATTTTTAGAATGCACCTGGATGCAGCGTAGGCAAACCCAAATCCTTAAAAGACAAAACACGCAACCGCCCGCACAAAATAACTAAAAAACACATAACCGCCAGCAAGAAATAAAAATATAAACACGTAACCGCCCACACGAAGTATAACAAAAAAGTATTAAACAGCTAAACCATCAACCCCCACATCGCAAAATAAAGTAATTAACCCCTAATCCGCATATAGCATAATTATATTAACCCCTTAACCGTCAACCACCCCATCACAATAAACCTAATTAACCTATTAACCCCTAAACCGCAAAAACCCCATATTGCAATAAACCTATTAACCTCTAAACCCCAAACCCCCCACAACGCAAATAACAATTTAATTACTAAGCCCCCTAACCGAACACCACCTACATCAACCCCAATTACTACTAAATAACAATTAAAATTTAAAAAACTAACATTAAATTACAAAAAATAAAAAAAGTCTAACATTACAGAAAAAATAAACAAAATGATAAAAAAATATATATACCTCATCCCTATGAAAATAAAAAAGCCCCCCCCCCCCCAAATAAACACCCCCTAATCTTAACTACCAATAGCCCATTAAAGGGCCTTTTGTAGGGCATCGCCCTAAGTTAAACAGCTCTTTTAACTCTAACAGTAAAACCTCCCCACGACCAAACCCCCCCACTAAAGGGGCATTTGTAGGGGCATTGTCCTTAAAAAGGCATTCAGGTCTTTTACTGGGCAATCAGCACTTTAAGCCCCCCCCCCTCCCCAAAAAATAAATAAAAAACAGAATTTATGCTTACCTGATAAATTACTTTCTCTTGCGGTGTATCCAGTCCACGGATTCATCCTTTACTTGTGGGATATTCTCATTCCCTACAGGAGGTGGCAAAGAGAGCACACAGCAGAGCTGTCCATATAGCTCCCCCTCTAGCTCCACCCCCCAGTCATTTGACCAAAGGTTAGGAAGAAAAAGGAGAAACCATAGGGTGCAGTGGTGACTGTAGTTTAAACAAAAAATTTTTACCTGACTTAATTGCCAGGGCGGGCCGTGGACTGGATACACCGCAAGAGAAAGTAATTTATCAGGTAAGCATAAATTCTGTTTTCTCTTGCAAGGTGTATCCAGTCCACGGATTCATCCTTTACTTGTGGGATACCAATACCAAAGCTTTAGGACACGGATGAAGGGAGGGAACAAGACAGGTACCTTAAACGGAAGGCACCACTGCTTGCAAAACCTTTCTCCCAAAAATAGCCTCCGAAGAAGCAAAAGTATCGAATTTGTAAAATTTGGCAAAAGTATGCAGTGAAGACCAAGTCGCTGCCTTACAAATCTGTTCAACAGAAGCCTCATTTTTGAAAGCCCATGTGGAAGCCACTGCTCTGGTAGAATGAGCAGTAATTCTTTCAGGAGGCTGCTGGCCAACAGTCTCATAGGCCAAACGGATGATGCTTTTCAGCCAAAAGGAAAGAAAGAGAGGTAGCAGTCGCTTTCTGACCTCTCCTCTTACCAGAATAGATAACAAACAAGGAAGATTTTTGTCTGAAATCCTTAGTTGCTTGTAAATAGAACTTTAAAGCACGAACTACATCAAGATTGTGTAAAAGACGTTCCTTCTTCGAAGATGGATTCCACATTCACTTTACCCTCCCGTAGAGAGACCCTAGTGCTTAGAGCCGGCAAAGAGAATGACTGGGGGGGTGGAGCTAGAGGGGGAGCTATATGGACAGCTCTGCTGTGTGCTCTCTTTGCCACTTCCTGTAGGGAATGAGAATATCCCACAAGTAAAGGATGAATCCGTGGACTGGATACACCTTGCAAGAGAAAAGCCTAAACCTAAGCCCCAAATAGGTACTCACTGTTCCTGAAGTACGTCGGAGAAGGTCTTCTTTCAGGCGGCTTCATCATCTTCTTTCTTCATCCGGAGCGAAGGCTGCAGATTTTTTTCTGAAATTTTACATTTTTTTATTTTTTGTAATTTTAGCTTTGGGGGTGTAGTTTTTTTTGTTTGTTTGTTTTTTAAATAGACTTCCCTCTGTGCAGGCTTATTGCCTAGAATAAATATATTTTTTTAATTTTTTTATTTTAGAACATATTCTTCTATGTGAAGAACGTTCATCTCGAGTTAACGCACTTGAGAAAACGCAATCGGGTTTGAGCGCGAGTAGGGTGTTAGGTCTCCCCCCCCTCCCCTTTCATGCTAAATTCACTTCTATGGGGAAATACGTTAACTCGATCTCAATATTCAAAGTTAAGTATTTTTGCGCATGTCACGTTAGAGAAAACTTTTTACTTTCAACTTGTAATTTAAGCTCTACCGACGCGTGCAAAAAGCTTACTTCTAGTGGAGTCAACGCACAAGCAATTAATAGTGCTCCACTCATAATTTAGCCTTAAGTTTTTAAAGAATAATTTCAAAGCTACTGCAGGATGGAAGGGATACTGGCTAAGTTTTCAAGAGGAATATTACAGTTCATGGCTTTGAGTGAAATAGTGGTTTGTTTCACAAAAAATTACTGATTATAAGAAATGAAAAACTACTAAAAGTGCCCTCTAGGGTCCGTAAAAAGGAAATGAGGCCTTCAACAACCATTCTGTATTCTCGAAGAAGCATAATCGCTGTGGAGTTGTTTTTGGAATTTATGGTTATAGAAATAAGAATATGGTGCACACTCCAGCATCCACCTCAAGAATGCATGGAGTGACCCTTGTAAGTTCACATAAATGCAAAATGGAGAGCTCACAGACAAGCACAGATGAGGATGTAAGGAGTGACCCTTTTGAAAGTTAACATGAATGTAACCTGGAGGGCTTAGACGCACATGAGAATGTATGGGGTTACCCGTGTAAGTTTACCTGAATGCAACATGGAGAGCGTATAGAGAAGCACACGAGGAGGTAAGAAGTGACCCTTGTAAGTTCACATGAATGTAATATGAAGGACTGATAGAGGCGCACATGAGAAGGTATATAGTGACCCTTGTAAATTCACATGAATGTAATATGAAGGACTGATAGAGGCGCACATGAGAAGGTATGGAGTGATCCTTGTAAGTTCACATGAATGTAATACGGAGGGCTCAGAGGCACACATTAGAAGGTATGGAGTGACCCTTGTAAGTTCACATGAATGTAATAAGGAGGGCTCAGAGGCACATTAGAAGGTATTAAGGGACCTTTGTAAGTTCTCATGAATGTAATATGGAGAGCTCATAGAGGCACACATGAGAAGGTATGGAGTGACCCTTGTAAGTTCACATGAATGTAATATGGAGGGCTCAGAGGCACACATTAGAAGGTATGGAGTGACCCTTGTAAGTTCACATGAATGTAATACGGAGGGCTCAGAGGCACATTAGAAGGTATTAAGGGACCTTTGTAAGTTCTCATGAATGTAATATGGAGAGCTCATAGAGGCACATAAGAAGGTATGGAGTGATCCTTGTAAGTTCACATGAATGTAAATAGAGGGCTCATAGAGGCGCACATGAGGAGGTATGGAGTGACCCTTGTAAGTTCACATGAATGCAATATGGAGGGCATATAGAGGCGCACATGAGAAGGTATGGAGTGACCTTTCTAAGTTCACATATATGTAATATGAAGGGCTCAGAGGCACATAAGGAGGTATGAAGTAACCCTTGAAAGGTCACATGAATGTGACATCGAGGGATCATCGAGCTGCACGAGGAAGCATGGAGTTACCCTAGTAAGCTCACATAAACTGGGGAAGAACTGTTTATATGTGATAAGAATCCATACACTAGTCCAAGAGGAAAATAAAAGAGAAAAATTGGATGTAAATGGATGTGGGCTGAAGTAGGAAGGATGCTCTGTTCAGTAGTTTGTTTGAAGTTTCTGCATTTTTCCAAGTGATGTCTTAATATTAACCGACTGGTAATGAATCATCTCCTGCTTCATGTGCTGTCACAATGCCTGAGAGTAAAATAGGAAGTGCAGAACAAAAGGAAGTGAAGCCCCTTCTGCTTCTTTAGATTTGTACCATGATAATAACAGAAAATATAACCATTTCTCGCTCAGCCTGTAACTGCTAATAGCAAAGGCAGCACGTATGCACAGATAAAGCAAAAAGGATGTTTTTCATGTCAGACATACTTTAATTCTTTACAACCCCGAGGAGCAACTTTAATCATTCCAAGTTATCCTGTCTACATGGAGGAAAAAACTTAAATTATGCTAACCTGATCATTCTCTTTTTTTCTGACGGGAAGAGTCCACAGCTGCATTCATTACTTTTGGGAATTCAGAACCTGGTCACCAGGAGGAAGCAGACACCCCAGCCAAAGGCTTAAATACCTCCCCCACTTCCCTCATCCCCCCCAGTCATTCTGCCAAGGTAACAAAGGAACAGTAGGAGAAATATCAGGGTGAAAAAGGTGCCAGAAGAACAAAAAATACGGCCGCCCCATAGATAAAACGCGGGCGGGGAGCCGTCAGAAGAAAAGAAAATTATCATCAGGTAAGCATAATTTAAGTTTTTCTTCTTAAATGGGAAGAGTCCACAGCTGCATTCATTACTTTTGGGAAAACAATTCCCAAGCTATAGAGGACACTGAATGCAAACAAAGGGCGGGTACAGAAGGCGGCCCCTTCGAACGGCACCACAGACTGAAATTACCCAAGACCCGATAAAAAAACTGTATCACTAGAAAACAAGGGGTCAAACCCGTGAAGGACCAAGTAACTGCCCATCAGTTAAACAATATGCAAAGCCGTGCTAGAGACCACTCAGAACCCCTAGAGTCCAGGGATCACAAAGGCCTCCGAGGAGCCAAGCCCCGCGGCTCTTGGCTCCCACGAAACGTACCCCCAACCCGAAGGAAGAGAATCTCCCTCTATCCCCGTGGGGGAGAACAGAGGACCCAATAAGAGATCCAAAGGACCACCAACAAGGGTAAGAAGAAAACTCAAAAGGACTAAAGCGAACCCAAGGTTGCTACAAGACCACCGGCCAGGGAAATGAACTCCCTAGAAGGACAAGGACCAGAGATTAACTCCACATCTATGAAAGAGCAATCACGAGGAAGGTCCACCCTCAGAACCATGACACAGCACCATAGAACTTACGGTGCTCCAAGGAAGCTGCAAGCTCCCCACTGTACCATAGTCTAGCCGACACAACCGCTAATTCTAATTAAACATAGGTAAAACTAATCAAACATAGGTAGGCTAACTGTCCTAGAAGATAAAAAAGGCTCTCTGTGAGAACACAGAGCAACCTCTGAACAAGAACTCACAAGGTCGAGACTCAAGGCAGCAAGCTGACACTAAGCCATTGTGGGACACCATCCCACAGAGAAATACTGAAATATATCTGCAACACCCGTCCAGGAAGAATCCAGATCCTCGAAAAGCGTCCAACACCATCAACAAATGCAACCAGTGGAGGAATGGACAGCAAGAACCCCCCACTGAAGGTAGGAGAACAGGATGATCTGAAAGTAAACGGTCAAGACTCAACAGAGCAGACAGATCCCTGACCCCCACTCTGAGGTAACGGACCCATCCCAAAAGGCTGGCAACGACCGAAGACAGAGAATACAAAAATCTCCAAACCAGACCTCAGGAAGAGAAAAGAGGGGCCTAAGAGGAAACGAAACCCATGGGAGAACAACTTTGACTGTTACTTAAATCTGACATGCTACCACAAAGCCATGACAAACTGCGTGCTTGGGTTCCAGAACCCCTACACAGCTCCCTTCCCTAAAGAAGAAACACTCCCAAAAAGAAAGATAGAGCACTGAACTACAGTGTCCTAGTACCAGATCCAGCCCCATGACCTTGTGTACGCAAGGAAGGGAGGAACCCCTCGGAAACGAGTAGAGAAGGACCCTTGGGGCCTCAACGGATACTGTGATACATCCAAAACCTGCCCAAAGGAGAACAAACATAAGAAAACCGCATCCCCAGCCATAGGCATGGAGAAGAGGATGTAGAGAAACTGTAAAAATTATACCATTGAGAAGAGACCATTCGGCCATTACCGCCAGCTCAGTTGATACAAACAACCACAAACCCACATCAAGGTGCAATAGCTGCCCCTGACGACATAGTAGGAACCTGCCTGAGAGACAGTAAAACTATCAGGCAGTTGCCAAATCTCCCATCAGAGACAAAACCGACCCCCCTGGAGGGACAAGGGTAGAAAACTAAACCACCCAGGACCAAATCCAGATTCTGGACCACGAAATCTCAGGCAAGAGAGATGGCCATAAGCCAGACCCCCAGAAACGGGGCCGGGCAAATGTTCTAACCCCCCTGAGAAACCATCAAGCTGCCTCATACGGAGAAGTGCACCCTGGGCAGTGTATCCCACATCCCAATGTCTTTGGACATTGGACACTTGCAATAGACTCAGAGCCTAAAAAAAACCCATCTCAACAGGCCTAAGAAGATGGCAACCAGCACACAGAGGTGGATCTGAACCCAGGACCCTCTGCTCGCAAGCCCAAAGAGCGAGATCTCCAAGAGGGTCGAAGGGCAAAACCTCAGAGTCTAAAGACCACAAAGATCACAAGGGACAGGCTCCAAACCAGCCCTTAGGTTGAGAAGACGACATAATCTCCAAAAATCCTTACAGGATCAGTCTCCCAGAAATCCTGTACCGCACAAAGAATAACGGTGGGAGCCTCACAACTCCTGGAAGACAAGCTGACCAGGGAAAATTGACAGGGAAGAAACAGGAGTAACCCAAACCCCTGCGCTCACATATACGAGAGCGAGCGAGATACTGAAAAGGAAGGACATGCCCGAACTTCCAGACACAGACGACTGGAGCACCCAAGAAGGGAAAAAGCAGCCCCAGCAACCTACGAGAGGTAATGCGACTAGACCACAAGAACAGACATCCAGAAAATACCAAGAGAGAAAACGAAAATCGCCATCCAATCTGGTACCCCAGACGTCCAGAGGTCATCCAAACTATATGGGATTGGAGAACTTTGTTTCCAAGTCCAAAGGACCTCCAGAACCTACGATGAAGCATTAGCAGGATCCGAGCCCGGAACCCTCAACATTAGGACAAAGTGAACATCCAGCACCTGACAGGATAGCCAGCACACCGGCACCATGTGGGTGACATGAACCGTAAGGAACAGCAGCTAGCGCTCGACCATAACCGGCCTGGTATGAGAACACTCTGAAACTGCCCAAGGTCCCCACAGGGATCGATAACATAAATTTTAAACATAACTATGTCTTTATATAGTGATGTACAACTACCAAGGAAGTGTCCACACAACCACAAAATCGCAAGTATCAGTTCCAGAAAAGAAACGTTTCCAAAACGGAAAATTATAACATACATGAGCTTCTTAAAACAAATCAAACACATCCTAACTGGATCAAATAAAATGAAGGAAGCACCTATGGGTAAACGCCCAAGGAGAATGGGCACGCTAACTAGACCAGCCGATCAGAGGCCCCATTCTCCCAAGCTCAGAACTGGAACAGATACTTAAAAGAAAATAATAACGGAGACGTCAAGGAGATTGGCTTCATCCCCATACGTCTAACCCAGTTTGCCATCCGGCACAGAAGACCGAGGATCCCGCGGCCCACTAGGACTGGAATCCTCCAGCACCGCCCAAAACATGCCTTAGATGAACACGAAGACGTGCGAGTCTATAACGGAAGCCAAAATGTTCCCCCGTCGGATCGATGGACGACCCCGGCCCAAGGGTTGGGCCCCTGAAGCCTCAGAGAATATCGCTTCCCCAGAAGGCCGAACTAAATCAAGCGATCTCATGCCCAACAGGCCCTGTTCACAGTATCTTAAAAATACTTCTCTTGGGAGATATAAAATGTGCCAGTGCCATTGATATGGCCATGCGGAACCGTGCTGTTACATCTGGAGGAAACAAGTCGTCTTCCGGAGGAGTAACAGCCATAGGGACACCTGCTTGCGTAGCAAAGGAAGGTTCTGGGGCACGCGTCTTTACAGGACATGGAATCCTCGGGGGCAGATTAAAGTCCCCCCCTGTTCCATAACCCCCTCAGGAGATATTAACCCTTAATTCCGTAAGATAAAGGAGTCCTACTGGGACCCTGACTTCTTTCGTTAACATTACATTCACATATCAAAATAAAATGAAACGATCTTACCAGAATCTATGCCGTGGAACAGGAACACGGACCTTGAAGTGTGACAGATAGTAGCCTCGCTTCTGACATGGACTTGAGTGAATAAAGCAGGCAGAGAAACTCGTCAACGTTGATTGCCTAGGAGCTGTTAATATGAGTCGGGATGATTTAGCAGAAAGACGCTCCCTGCATCTGCGGTCTCTAACCTTCATTCATGCTCTCACTGAGAGGCTGATAGGATTACTTAAAACTCCAGTCCCATTTCGAAGAGTACTAACCTGCATTAGAGACTATCTTCAATTTACTGACACTTCTCTGCCAACCTCCTGTGACGAAAGGCAAAGAATGACTGGGGGATGAGGGAAGTGGGGGAGGTATTTAAGCCTTTGGCTGGGGTGTATTTGCCTCCTCCTGGTGGCCAGGTTCTGAATACCCAAAAGTAATGAATGCAGCTGTGGACTCTTCCTGTTTAAGAAGAAAAACACGTATTAACTATACAGCATTTTGGCCAATAATCTGTTGCTATGTCCTTTATTTCCCAATTAGAATTAATCACATTTAATAAAGGGAAATTGTACAGTAAAAAGCACATGCTATGATTCATTAGAGCGGGTAACTTTTGCTTTACTGATTCTAGCTGTGTTTAACACAAACCTAAAGCACTGCACAGGTCAGCACTGTCGCTCATGTGTAGGAAACCGTTGGTGATAGTTGCCTAACTGTGCCAGCCATTCATGCATGCCACGCCACTCCAATAATTGTGACTCCAAAGAAGGACTTAGCCTAAGTGTTTAACCCATTTAAGGAGGTTAAACACAGCATGCTAGAACCAGTAATGCAAAAATAGAGGGATAAAGCATAAAGAATACTCTTCAGAACAGCAGATAGCAACAGTAGCAGTTAAAGGCATAAGTGACCTCCGAATCCTCAATCAGGATGCATAGCCTTTTAATACACATACTGGAGACGCATTTAAAGGGACATATTAACCAGTAGTATGTTGGGCCTGTACAACAAACTAATGTAGGAGTCATTATACTCAGCCATTTTCTGCTTCCAAGCAGGTAGACAAACAGCAGACATTCATGCAAGTTATTTACTGTAACTTCTTTACTAGTTTCAATTCAAAACGGAGTTACTCTGCCCATACAAAAGACCAGGTTTGACTTATGTGTTCACTTACCTCATGCTGGCAAGAATCTCCAACGGGCGCTTTGTTTCAAGTTTAGATGCTGCTCCAGAAATCACAGGCCGGGAAGAAGGGCACATATACTCTGTGTCATCGCCACTGTCTGAATGATCACCCATCAAGGGCTTTGTCACAGCAAAAGGTCTGAGGGAGGATATAGGGTATGTGATATAAAAAGCTCAGTTTAAAGCACTCTAAACCACAGTAGCAAGACACCTTTATAGGAAAAACTGTTTTCACTTTATATACTGAAGAAAGTATATTTACTAGACTGGAGGATGAAAACAACGTATAAGGAAACTGAGGTCAATTTGTTTGTTTGCTACATGCAAAAAAATCTAAATCAATCTCTTTGTTAATTCATTGTAAGGCTGCAGAAAAATCTTGTAGTTACACAGTTTCCAATCATTCATAAACATTTGGGGATTACCGGTACATGCTATCAAACCATCAGAATCAAACAAACTTCTGTTCTTGCCCACTTAGCTATGTATATATATGCTATGACTGATGTAATTGTAAAGATCATATCTGCTTTTTACACTCTACAATTTCTTGTCAATTATTTAGCACATACTTAAGCAACTTCCAACATTTTCAGATTTAACTGAAACCAGAACCATTTAAGTCTGAGTCACAGCCTGAGAATGACGCATCAGTTGACTCTTTTGAAGACCACTAGAATGAATAAGGATGGGGTTCTTCTTAGAACGGAGAAAAAACACAGGTATAACACAACATATATTAGCTCCTTCCCGCTGTTAGGACATTCCAGGCCGTCCTAAGAGCAGTGGGCTTTAGTGCCGTTAAGATGGCATGGAATGTCCTACCATATATGGCATCCTGCAGCCCCCAACTTTGACACAAGCAAGAATCGGACTGGGCGTGTGCCTGGCCTTATACCTGTTCATTCACACATCTCACAAGCCTCAGTACAGGAAAAAACATCAAAGTATAATAATATATACACACATATGTATTATGCTATAAAAATGTAATAAATGAGATACATTGAGAATGGCCTGGGTGTGGATAAATATTTTATCATGAGGGGTACAGTATTCACCTGCTCCCCTGACTAGCCAGCTGTCTGAGGTGCTATATACGCATTTAAATGGGACACTAAAGTCAAAATCAATCTTTCATGATTCAGATAGAGCAAGCAATTTACTTCCATAAACAAATTGTTCAGTCTTTTCATATGCACACTTTCAGAGGCACCAGCTTCTGAGCATGTGCAGTTCACAGCGCATACATATATGAGTAAGGGATTGGTTGATTGTTGCCACATGATGCATGGGATTGACAAATTGAAAAAGACTTAAAAAAAAAAATCTAATGCTTATTTGCAAATCATAGTAAGTGCTATTGCATTGTGTTGTATTATGCTCTTGTTATTATGCAATTCTACTGTAATTAATGATCCTTTAAAGGGACATTTAAGCCAAAATTAAACTTTCATGATTCAGATAGAGCATGCAGTTTTAAGAGACTTTCCAATTTACTTCATAATCTTTGTATATGCACATATTATGAGGCACCACCTCCAACTGAGCATGTGCATAAATTCACAGTGTATACGTATACTAGTCTGTGATTGGCTGATGGCTGTCACATGATACAGGGGGCCTTCAAATGAGAGGGGGGTTTCAGAAAAAATATATACATCTTATTTGAAAATTTTAAAACAATGTCACACTGTTGTCAGTCTGCCGTGGCACACCTGAGGATCTCTCGCGGCACACTGGTTTAAAAACACTGTCACAGAGGAGTTTATAAGGGAAGTACTAGCAGTGGAAGTCCATAAGAAAGTTGTTACACATTAAAGTGATTGTAAAGTTGAATGATTTAAAGCCCAGTATTTTAAAAAAACAAAATTTATGCTTACCTGATGAATTTCTTTCATTCCGGACACGGAGAGTCCACAACATCATTCCAATAACTAGTGGGATATTCACTCCTGGCCAACAGGAGGAGGCAACCAACACGCCAGCAGAGCTGTTGTCACTTCCCTTACCCATAACCACCAGTCATTCAGCCGAAGGGAAATGGAAAAACAAAATTTATGCTTACCTGATAAATTTCTTTCTTTTGCGATGTACCGAGTCCATGGATTCATCCTAACTTGTGGGATATTGTCCTTCCTGACAGGAAGTAGCAAAGAGAGCACCACAGCAGAGCTGTCTATATAGCTCCCCTCTTAACTCCACCCCCCAGTCATTCGACCGAAGGCCAAGGAAGAAAAGGAGAAACTATAAGGTGCAGAGGTGACTGAAGTTTACATAAAAAATACTATCTGTCTTGAATAGACAGGGCGAGCCGTGGACTCGGTACATCGCAAAAGAAAGAAATTTATCAGGTAAGCATAAATTTTGTTTTCTTTTGCATGATGTACCGAGTCCACGGATTCATCCTAACTTGTGGGATACCAATAAAAAAGCTTTAGGACACGGATGAAGGGAGGGACAAGACAGGAACCTAAACGGAAGGCACCACTGCTTGCAAAACCTTTCTCCCAAAAATAGCCTCCGAAGAAGCAAAAGTATCAAATTTATAAAATTTTGAAAAGGCATGAAGCGACGACCAAGTCGCAGCCTTACAAATCTGTTCAACAGAAGCATCATTTTTAAAAGCCCATGTGGAAGCTACCGCTCTAGTAGAATGAGCTGTAATCCTTTCAGGAGGCTGCTGTCCAGCAGTCTCATAAGCCAAACGGATGATGCTTTTCAGCTAAAAGGAAAGAGAAGTCGCCGTAGCCTTTTGACCCCTACTCTTTCCAGAATAGATAACAAACAAAGAAGATGTTTGACGAAAATCTTTGGTTGCCTGCAAATAAAATTTCAAAGCACGAACCACGTCCAAGTTGTGCAACAGACGTTCCTTCTTACAAGAAGGATTAGGACACAGAGAAGGAACAACAATTTCTTGATTGATATTCCTGTTAGTAACAACCTTAGGTAGGAACCCAGGCTTGGTACTTAAGACCACCTTATCAGCATGGAACACAAGATAAGGAGAGTCACATTGTAATGCAGATAGTTCAGAAACTCTTCGAGCTGAAGAGATAACAACTAGGAACAAAACTTTCCAAGATAAAAGCTTAATATCTATGGAATGCATGGGTTCCAACGGAACCCCCGAAGAACTCTAAGAACTAAATTTAGACTCCATGGCGGAGCAATAAGTTTAAACACAGGCTTAATTCTAACTAAAGCCTGACAAAAAGCCTGAACGTCTGGAACATCTGCCAGACGCTTGTGCAACAAAATAGACAGAGCAGATATCTGTCCCTTTAGGGAACTAGCTGATAATCCTTTCTCCAATCCCTCTTGGAGAAAAGACAAAATCCTAGGAATCCTGATTTTACTCTAGGAGAAGCCTTTGGATTCGCACCAAAAAAGATATTTACGCCGTATCTTATGATAAATTTTCCTGGTAACAGGCTTTTGAGCCTGAATCAAGGTATTTATGACTGACTCAGAGAAACCCCGCTTTGATAGAATCAAGCGTTCAATCTCCAAGCAGTCAGTTGCAGAGAAATTAGATTTGGATGCCTGAATGGACCTTGAAACAAAAGGTCCCGTCTCAGTGGAAGAGATGACATGTCCACCAGGTCTGCATACCAAGTCCTGCGTGGCCACGCAGGCGCTATCAAAATCACCGAAGCTCTCTCCTGTTTGATTCTGGCAATCAGACGTGGAAGGAGAGGGAATGGTGGAAACACATAAGCCAAGTTGAACGACCAGGGTACTGCTAGAGCATCTATCAGTACTGCCTGAGGATCCCTTGACCTGGATCCGTAACGAGGAAGTTTGGCGTTCTGACGAGACGCCATCAGATCCAATTCTGGTGTGCCCCATAGCTGAACCAGTTGAGCAAACACCTCCGGATGGAGCTCTCACTCCCCCGGATGAAAAGTCTGACGACTTAGAAAATCTGCCTCCCAGTTCTCCACCCCTGGGATATAGATCGCTGATAGATGGCAAGAGTGAGTCTCTGCCCATCGGATTATCCTGGAAACCTCTATCATCGCCAAGGAACTCCATGTTCCCCCCTGATGATTGATATAAGCTACAGTCGTGATGTTGTCTGACTGAAACCTGATGAATCCGGCTGAAGCCAGCTGAGGCCACGCCTGAAGAGCATTGAATATCGCTCTTAATTCCAGAATATTTATCGGTAGGAGGGCCTCCTCATGAGTCCACAAACTCTGTGCTTTCAGGGAATTCCAGACTGCACCCCAGCCCAGTAGGCTGGCGTCCGTCGTCACAATAACCCACGCTGGCCTGCGGAAACACATTCCCCTGGACAGGTGATCCTGTGACAACCACCAAAGAAGAGAGTCTCTGGTCTCTTGATCCAGATTTATCTGAGGAGATAAATCTGCATAATCCCTATTCCACTGTTTGAGCATGCATAGTTGCAGTGGTCTGAGATGCAAGCGAGCAAACGGAACTATGTCCATTGCCGCTACCATAAGTCCGATTACCTCCATACACTGAGCCACTGACAGCCGAGGAATGGAATGAAGAGCTCGGCAGGTGGTTAAAATCTTTGATTTCCTGACCTCCGTCAGAAATATTTTCATGTCCACCGAATCTATCAGAGTTCCCAGGAATGGAACTCTTGTGAGAGGAATAAGAGAACTCTTTTTCACGTTCACCTTTCACCCATGAAATCTTAGAAAGGTCAACACTAAGTCCGTGTGAGACTTGGCAAGTTGGAAAGTCGATGCTTGAATTAAGATGTCGTCTAGATAAGGCGCCACTGCTATGCCCCTCGGCTTTAGGACCGCCAGAAGGGACCCTAGCACCTTTGTCAAGATTCTTGGCGCCGTGGCCAACCAGAAGGGAAGAGCCACAAACTGGTAATGCCTGTCCAGAAAGCCAAACCTGAGGAACTGGTGATGATCTTTGTGGATAGGAATGTGTAGATACGCATCCTTTAGATCCACGGTAGTCATATATTGACCCTCCTGGATCATTGGTAAAATAGTCCGAATGGTCTCCATCTTGAAGGATGGATCTCTTAGGAATTGGTTTAGGATCTTGAGATCTAGAATTGGTCTGAAGGTTCCCTCTTTTTTGGGAACCACAAACAGATTGGAGTAGAAATCTTGCCCCTGTTCTGTTTTCGGAACTGAGTGCCCACAAAAAATTAACCCTTTATGCAAGCTAGTAAAGCCTCTGATAACACTAGGATTACTGCTCACCCTTCCCCTAATGGGGACACTGTCAGCCTTTCTGAGTTAACACAGTCTCTGCAGAAAATATGACTGAACATACCTCACTGCTGTATAGCAAGAAACCATTCCTCACACTGAAGTTTTCCTGTACTCCTCAGCTCATGTGGGAACAGCAGTAGACCTTAGTTACAAATGCTAAGATCATCATCCTCCAGGCAGAAATCTTCATTGATTGAAGATAAAATAAAACTAACAGCTTAACACCTCTTCTCTTTACCCTTCCTGCTTAGAGCCAGCAAAGAGAATGACTTGGGGGTGGAGTTAAGGGGGTAGCTATATAGACAGCTCTGCTGTGGTGCTCTCTTTGCTACTTCCTGTAAGGAAGGACAATATCCCACAAGTTATGATGAATCCGTTGACTCAGTACATCGCAAAAGAAAGTCTGCCCCCTCTTGATCCAATACCAGACCGGGGGCGAACCCTTCATGCCGTCTCAGATGAAGGCTTCTTTGATTGCTTCCCCTTATTCCAAGTCTGATTGGATATCCAAGAGGACTTGGACTGCTCTGGCTTGGAGGAGGAAGAGGAAGAATTTTGAAGTTACAAAAGGAATGAAAATTTGAATTTTGACGCCCCTTAAGTATATTCTTCTTGTCTTGTTGTAGAAAAGACCCCTTTCCACCCGTAATTTCAGATATTATTTCCGCCAGACCAGGACCAAACAGGGTCTTGCCCTTGTAAGGTAGCGACAGGAGTTTGGACTTGGAGGTAACATCAGCTGACCAAGATTTTAGCCACAGAGCCCTGCAGGCTATAACAGTGAGGCCCAACATCTTGGCTCCCAGTCTAATGACTTGCATGTTGGCATCAGAGATAAAGGGATTAGCCAGATTGAGAGCTTTGATCCTGTCTTGGATCTCTTCTAACGGAGTCTCCTCTAAAATCAGCTCTGACAAAGCATCACATCACTAAGATGCTGCGCTTGCTACTGTAGAAATACAAAGAGCAGGTTGTCATTGTAATCCCTGATAAACGTACATTTTCTTTAAATAGGCCACCAGCTTTTTGTACATAGGGTCCTTAAAAGAACAGATATCCTCTATAGGAATTCATGGTTCTCTTGGCCAGAGTAGAAATAGCTTCTTCCACCTTAGGCATAGTGCGCCATGAGTCCCGAATGGAGTCGGCAACCGTAAACATCTTTTTAAAAACAGAAGACGGGGAAAAATTAATCACTGGCTTATCCCATTCCTGTGCTATGATCTCCGACACATGGTCTGGGACAGGAAACACTTCCACAGAGGAAAGAACATCATAGTATTTATTAAGTTTACTAGATTTTTTAGGGTTGACAGCGACAGAAGAATCTGAGTTGTCCAAAGTAGCCAGTACCTCCTTTAGAAGTAAACAAAGGTGTTCAAGCTTAAATCTGAAGTTTACTTGAGAATCAGTCAAATGATTTACACTCTCAGAATCTGAGATCTCACCCTCAGAAGCTACCAAGGTATCCTCCTCATCCGACTTATGGGGGAAGTCACCCATCGCAGCAGAGGATGAGACAGTCACCTTATTGTCAGAAATATACTTAGATTTCCTCTTGCGCTTCCCCAACATGGGAAAGGCAGATAAAGCCGCAGATACCGCAGAAGATATCTGAGTGTCAAAATCTAAAGGTAAAAATACGCCTCCAGGAGGCTGAGAGGAACCGCAGGGCACTGTATGCGATGCCATAGAGGCTTGGGACGTTTGAGGAGAAAGCTGTGGCATACCCTGAACAGCATTATCCTGAGAGACAATAGGCTCAGAAGCGAGTAATTTATCTTTACATTTTAGGGTCCGAGCTAAACATGAGGAGCAAAATTGCATAAGTAAAACAATTTGGGCCTCTAAACAAACATTTATCACATGAAACAGACTCCTGTTCAGTGTCTATAGCTCAGGTATTATCCCAAAAATAAATGAAGACAAAGACATTTTCTGTCACTTTAAATAGAACTGGTATTTCTACAAAGCGCAGTAACGGTCTTTTTAAGGAAGATTATACTACAAAGCGTAGTAACGCTAATATGCCTAAAAAAAAATTCCCCTCTACACCTCAGTCATACTGAAGTGCCTTACCGCCACCGTTAGAAGCAGAAATAAGGAAAAAGCTCCTACGAATTCTCCCACAGCTGACAACTTGCAGAGAATGACACCGCTCAGCGTACAAGCGGGGTGTCACATGAGCGGCACACAAAAAAATTGCGCATTAACAGAAAGCGCAAGTTTTGCAGCCGACTCACTAAACTAACGGTCACTGGCCAAAGTCTCTCACAGTCAGCAAGTAAAAACACCTTAACTTGTCCCCAAACACTTTAATAAAATTAAAATAATTTCCTTCAGCCTGAGGAACCATCCCACATATAAGGGAAAAGTTAACCCCAAAGTCTCCCACACATACAAAGTGCCTGCACACTGCCCAAATCCATCCTTACCAAGGATTAAATATGTCCCAATAAATTATGCAGAAATAAAAGTCCTGATAAGTTCAAGTCCCCAGTAACTAGAAGACAAAATCACTTACCTGCATACTCAGCTGTCAGGCAGGAAGACGGCTTACAAGGCGTGAAAGGACATACTCCTATCAGAGACCTGTAGAAAAAGAAAGAACAAAGTAACCAACTCTGGCTTTCTATACCAAGGGCAGCAAATATGTTAGAAAACAAAGCAAGGACCACCTCACCACTTTCTAACTGATTAAAAGCCACCACTACTCTCTTACTCAAGAGATTGATGTGGACACAGCTAAACCCAAATCCTTGCTTCCCGGGAAAAGTACCCAAAAAAAGGAATAAAATCTTTAGACACCAACTTCACGTCCTCCATTGACAGAGGAAAAGAGAATGATTGAAAGTTATGGGTAAGGGAAGTGACACTTAACAGCCCTGCTGGGGTGCTCTTTGCCTCCTCCTGCTGGCCAGGAGTGAATATCCCACTAGTAATTGGAATTATGTTGTGGACTCTCCATGTCTTAGGAAAGAAATACTCTTAAAAGCATGGGCACTTTAAGTCATTAAACTTTACAATTATACTTCTTTTTTAAATAAATACTTACCTTTTTGTTACTGTAAACACACCGACGATCTTCCACTCGAATCTCCTTTAATATTGAGCAGATTGATGATGGATAAGGCTTCCTCCAATAGTTGTGTGCCCCCTTTGGCATCCAGCTTGTGAGGTACACAACGATTGGAGGAAGCCAGATCATCATCAATATGCTAAATACTAAAGGAGATGCGGGGATCTGCGGTAAGTTTACCATAACGAAAAGGTAGGAATTTTAAAAAAGAATTGTAAAGTTTAATGATTTAAAAAGTGCACATGTTTATAATGGTATTTTTAAATACTGGGATTTAAGTAATTCAACTTTACAATCACTTTAAGTAGCAAAGGGCCTCGGTTTCAATGGTATTAAAAGAGCATTTTAAATTGGGATACTGAAAATAGAAGGAAAAGAGGAAGGTTCACCCATCCCTATTATGATAAGCTATTGTCTCTAAGTGGATGTTTTAATATTAACAGGTCTCTAAATACATCTAGCTTCATGAGCTATTATGACATAACTTGAAAGGAAATCAATGTAGTACGCCATAAATTTGATTATGAAGAAGACAAGATCAGTTAGACTGAAGGGTTCACTGACATTCAGATTACAACATTAAGACTTTGGCTTGAGAAATTATCTGTAAACCTGTGGTGTGTCATATGCACTGTACCTAGTAGCCAGGGAATAGATTGAGTTGGCAGAAGATGAAGTTTTCACTTTGTTGTCATCAATGTCTAATGCTCCCAGCAGTTCAACAGATGCGCTCTAAAGAAAGCAGAAGGAAGGATTTCAGCGACAGTAGTGGAAAAATCAGGGAGAAAAAATGAAGATAGAAACAATGGAGAACAATAACAAATTTTAATCTCTAACAAAGTGTGTATTGACCTAATAAGATCGATTTTTGCAATTATTATTATTATTTTTTTTTAAAGTGGGGTAAGAAATTTTGTTTGAAAATCAACCTGCATTACTCATTTTGTTTGTTTTTGCTTGTGGAAGGTTGTCCTTGTCTAGTCACACAAGCATTATGGCTGTCACTATCATGCAATATCACTATACTACAGTATTAGGTGTGCACAAACACATATTTAGCATCTTTAAAGGTAACTTTTCTTTTAATGCAAAAAAAACAACAACAAAAAACAACAAGCTTAAAGGGACATTATACACTAATTTTTTTCTTTGCATAAATGTTTTGTAGATGATCTATTTTTTATAGCCAATAAAGTTTTTTGTTTTTTTTAAATGTATAGTTTTGCTTATTTTTAAAATAACATTGCTCTGATTTTCAGACTCCTAACCAAGCCCCAAAGTTTTATGAGAATACCGTCAGCTACCTTCTCCAGCTTGCTCCTGTTTGTGTAAAGGGTCTTTTCATATGCAAAAGAAGGGGGAGGGTCTTATTTCCCACTTGCAGTGTGCTTTCCAGCTACCTTTTCAACAGAGCTAAACAGAGCTTCTAAGTAAGTTTTTAAACAGTTTTATATTGGATTTTTATATCAGTATCTGTGCATCTTATTCTTTATAGTAGTGTCTATTACATGCAGTTATATGAAAATGAGTGTATACTGTTCCTTTAATTGCTACTCTTTCATGTACATGATAATTTAACAACCTTCCCTTTTCATAACATTAATTAATGGAACAATACATTTTCACCAGGGAGTACTTCTGGATACTAACATTTTGGTTTATCTCACTATAAGACTATGAAAATAAACACAGCCTTGACCTGAAAATAAACACAGCTTTGACCTGAAAATAAACACAGCCTTGACCTGAAAATAAAAAATGTCCTCCTGCTTCCTCTGAATTGATCCTAACATTAACTGTATTCCACAAAATTCAGGACATCTACTGTATGAGCACTGTGTCAAGCACTTACAATGCCAGTATTGTCCAGGCTCTGGGTGCTGCCATGCCGGTCCCTTCTATCATCCACAAGGGATGGTAATGTGAAAGGCAAGGAGTGTCTGTTGGTCAGTTCTCTACCCCCTGACCAGGGATCTCCAGGGTTCAAGTTAGATGTGGGAGCCTTTGGCACAGATCGTGTAAGCCATGGGTCTGCAGACCGACCAGAAGACTTCTCTGCTGGGGTCGAGGGAAGGGGTCTCCTCTGGGGCCTGCCATCACCCACCATTGAGTGCGGTCTGTCAGGAGGTGGAGGAGGTGGGAGATCTCGCAGTGTGGGAGGGACAGGCAATGGTTTGTCCTTGTGATGTAAACTACTAGAAGCCTGTAAAAGAAAAATGTTTGAATAATTTAGAAGAAATTGATCATTAAAACAAAAATAGTATTATTGAAATAAATTCAGTCCCTTACTTCAAATATACCAAATGACAGAGAGAACTAAGTTACTTGCTGATGAGCCTGTCCCTGCTCTACAAGGTGATCATAAAAGCCAGTAAGAAGGGATAAGATATGCAAGTCAGTCAGTTCATGAAAGAATAAAGTGACACACAGGTGAGAGCGCCATAAGGAATGGATTTAAAAAAAAATGGCACAAACAGTAGCAAGCTAACAGACATTTAGCAAGTTTCTAACTATCTAATGGACACAATTATGAAGTATAACATTAATATATAAAAAGAGTAACTCACCTTAGAAGTGGATGCTGGGCTGCAGGCTCCTGGTGGATTGGGAGGTCTCTGCGGTAACAGATCTAGACGGGGCGGTACTGGGGGTAGAGAACATGGGGGGCACATGGAAAGAGGAGATGGCGGCCTTTCCACCTGGGTAAGATAAATGACAAAACAAACTGTTAGTCTTATTTCAGATGCTGGGATGTGAATAAAACAGGATACAAACCTTTCTATAAAATCTTTAGAATGACCCTGAAAGAACTTCACTTAGACCCACCTTGGCACAAGCCAATTCTTTCATCATGAAGAGCGTGTCATCTCCACGTTCATCATCATCGTCTTCATAACAAGGGGAAGGAGCTCCGTCAGCACAGTGCCGAAGCAGCTCAGCAATCCCACCTCCTCTGGGGTCAAAGGGATCCACCACAATAGGCTCTGTCCCTTTAATTTCACAGCGGCAAAACGGGCAGCCCTGACCCTCCGATTCCTAGAGAGAGAGAGAGAGAGAGAAGGCAAGTAAGAAGAGCAAAATAAAAAAACTGTACAATGCTTGGATTTTGCAGCAGAGTCAAGAAATCATATTTTTGTCATTGACCCTCCCAGGTGTTGGACACTTGTTACCTGCCAAGAGGTGAGACATGAAGTGCACATGAGATGCCCACAGGGCTCAATCTTCACATCCTTATCATTTTCCGCACAGATTTTACAAAGCTGGAAAGTGGAGCCCATCTCACAGTACAGCTCATACTGCTCCTATGGAGACAATATATAGATCATTTGTAATTGGCACCGAAATTTAAAAAATAAATATAAAAACAGCTCATACATATTGCATAGTCCTGTTTTATTAAGCCTAATCCAAGTACAGAGAAGTGCAGCCATAAAAGTACTGTGTAATCTTTCAACTGCGAGAAATCTAAAGCCTGAAGTTACCTGAGTGACTTTGATGTGGTCCTGAGGGGTTGGCTCACAAAGGCCTGTTAGATCCGGGTTCTGATTGCGCCCATCTGGAAACAAATAGCTAAGAGCAAAGAAAGAGTTAAGAGAGCTAAATTCTATATAACAATCGCAATTCACCACATGGCACAAATTGCTATCAGGCACAATACAGCTCACTTGACATATAATCAGGGACTGATGTACATACAATTTTAAACATATAAGAGTTCCTAAATCCATCCCAACATCCACACTAAGCACATACATGTCCAACAGTTTAATCAGGGAAAGAAAGCAGCTATGTCTACTTGAGCCAAATCCTCCAACTCTGCAGCCCAGTCCTTGTACCCTCTCCCTTCTTTCTAAGAAGCCAGTAATGGTGCATCAAAGGTTCCTCTTACCCACTGCCAAGAGGACATGTCCTTTAACCAAACCAATCAGGACCAATCTTAACCAACATATAGCTTAGCCAGTCCTACCAGCAAGTAGGGTTGCCACCCAGCCGGTATTTTACCGACATAGCCAGTATTTTTAAGGTTCATGTCAATGTAGAAAATAAAGAATAAATATTGAAAGAAAGCCCCTGTCAAAGTGAAACTTCTTCTGAGTGTGATAAATACTAGTTATAGACAAATAAGCATTTAAAATCAGTCCTATCAGCTTTAGTTTTTGAGTTATGCTGTTTAATTATTTATGCAAATTTATGTTAATTAGCATGGCAGGTATTTTCTTCCAAGAAAGGTGGCAACCCTACCAGCAAGTGTACCCTAATTAGGAAGGTATCATAAAACTGGATGTGTGCTGCCGCTAGTCTGAGTAGAGAAGGTGCCTTTGGCTGAATTACATACAATGCTATAATTTTGTTCTAAAGTAAGAAAAGAAAAAAAAAACAGAACAAAGCATACAACTTACAAGCCTTCTCTGAATCCATCAATCAGGGCCTGAAAGAGTGGTTTGTTGTGTGGAATGGTCTGCAATATATTCCCATCTCCAGTAACATATCCAATTGCCCACTGACCCAACCTTGTGCAGCTCAGACGGAAAATATAACTGCAGAGAACAGGAATAGAAGTAATATATGACTATGGAGGTGTGTGTATAAAACTTTAAACAATTGCTTGGGCTCTAGTTCTGACACCACTAAAGCAGCTCACTTTACCCAGTTAGCTGCTCACTAGAAACAAACGAATACCTCCTACATCGTTCTTCACCAAAAGCTCCATTTGAGGAGTTCATAACCTTCTCCAAATACTACCTAACCCTGAAGCTAGGCAGCCTAGACTGCTGAAGGAGTATTTTTATTTTAGAAGAGTTGCAATAAATGATGGATTTTAAAAATGCATTCTGGTACTAGTACAACTACAAACAAGGGTGAAGTAGTCTAGCACTGCACTATTCTATGCACCTAATTTTTTTCTTAATCTTTAGGAATAATCTTAGGGAAGTAAAAGTCTAAAAGAGTAGGGGGAAGTATGTAGCAATGAGAGAGGTTACTGTGATAATATGTTTGTGCTACAAAGCCATATAAATAGTTCCCCTTTGTACAGATTAACTCAGAAGTTACCCCAACTCGCTCCTTGCCAAGTGCCAAGCAAGGCAACTAGATTCAACCTCATTCTTTAAAGAATACAAAAAACATAATTTATTCTTTACTCACCTTCCAGGTTTATGAATGAATTTCTGAAGCCTTGCCTTGACTTCATCATATGTCAGAAATGCCATATAACCAGGGTGTGTTACTGCTAGACTGTTCCAGTTCCTGAGGAGTGAGGACCACGGCTGTCAAAAACGAACAAGCATGAGTTATACCAATGTACTATGCAGTATTAGCAACACTGGGCTAACAATGATAACTCCAACAATCTTCAATTAAAAGGTCAATGAAAGTTTAAGATGAAGGCATAGGCAGAGTGACTGCTACAAGTGCAACATCAAAAATTAAAGCATTGCATTGTTGACATACAGACGAACGATAAGGAGGAGAGTTTAATTATCAAATGCTCACCTGGAACAGCCTGGTGAATATGTCAAACTCAAACACAGAGATGTAATCATTACAAGTTAGGTCAATGGTGGACTTCAATGCCATGGCTTCCAGCCCAGAGGAAATGGGATGGACATCATGGAGGGCATGACGGAATATCTTCCAGGGAACAATGGTTCTGAAAGACAGAAGCATTAAGAGATGAGTCAATGATTAACATACCTTAAGTCAAGCGCAAGGACTTTAACACAACAGAGATTAAATAAACTAGTCAAATATTAAGCATCAATCTCATTAAAAATATTAATGGGCAATGAACACTATGCCCCCCAAAAAAAACATAATTTATGTAAGAACTTACCTGATAAATTCATTTCTTTCATATTAGCAAGAGTCCATGAGCTAGTGACGTATGGGATATACATTCCTACCAGGAGGGGCAAAGTTTCCCAAACCTCAAAATGCCTATAAATACACCCCTCACCACACCCACAATTCAGTTTAACGAATAGCCAAGAAGTGGGGTGATAAAAAAGTGCGAAAGCATATAAAATAAGGAATTGGAATAATTGTGCTTTATACAAAATCATAACCACCACAAAAAAAGGGCGGGCCTCATGGACTCTTGCTAATATGAAAGAAATGAATTTATCAGGTAAGTTCTTACATAAATTATGTTTTCTTTCATGTAATTAGCAAGAGTCCATGAGCTAGTGACGTATGGGATAATGACTACCCAAGAAGTGGATCTTTCCACACAAGAGTCACTAGAGAGGGAGGGATAAAATAAAGACAGCCAATTCCTGCTGAAAATAATCCACACCCAAAATAAAGTTTAACGAAAAACATAAGCAGAAGATTCAAACTGAAACCGCTGCCTGAAGTACTTTTCTACCAAAAACTGCTTCAGAAGAAGAAAATACATCAAAATGGTAGAATTTAGTAAAAGTATGCAAAGAGGACCAAGTCGCTGCTTTGCAGATCTGGTCAACCGAAGCTTCATTCCTAAACGCCCAGGAAGTAGAAACTGACCTAGTAGAATGAGCTGTAATTCTCTGAGGCGGAGTTTTACCCGACTCAACATAGGCAAGATGAATTAAAGATTTCAACCAAGATGCCAAAGAAATGGCAGAAGCTTTCTGGCCTTTTCTAGAACCGGAAAAGATAACAAATAGACTAGAAGTCTTACGAAAAGATTTCGTAGCTTCAACATAATATTTCAAAGCTCTAACAACATCCAAAGAATGCAACGATTTCTCCTTAGAATTCTTAGGATTAGGACATAATGAAGGAACCACAATTTCTCTACTAATGTTGTTGGAATTCACAACTTTAGGTAAAAATTCAAAAGAAGTTCGCAACACCGCCTTATCCTGATGAAAAATCAGAAAAGGAGACTCACAAGAAAGAGCAGATAATTCAGAAACTCTTCTGGCAGAAGAGATGGCCAAAAGGAACAAAACTTTCCAAGAAAGTAATTTAATGTCCAATGAATGCATAGGTTCAAACGGAGGAGCTTGAAGAGCTCCCAGAACCAAATTCAAACTCCAAGGAGGAGAAATTGACTTAATGACAGGTTTTATACGAACCAAAGCTTGTACAAAACAATGAATATCAGGAAGAATAGCAATCTTTCTGTGAAAAAGAACAGAAAGAGCAGAGATTTGTCCTTTCAAAGAACTTGCGGACAAACCTTTATCTAAACCATCCTGAAGGAACTGTAAAATTCTCGGTATTCTAAAAGAATGCCAGGAAAAAAGATGAGAAAGACACCAAGAAATATAAGTCTTCCAGACTCTATAATATATCTCTCGAGATACAGATTTACGAGCCTGTAACATAGTATTAATCACAGAGTCAGAGAAACCTCTTTGACCAAGAATCAAGCGTTCAATCTCCATACCTTTAAATTTAAGGATTTCAGATCCTGATGGAAAAAAGGACCTTGTGACAGAAGGTCTGGTCTTAACGGAAGAGTCCACGGTTGGCAAGAGGCCATCCGGACAAGATCCGCATACCAAAACCTGTGAGGCCATGCCGGAGCTACCAGCAGAACAAACGAGCATTCCTTCAGAATCTTGGAGATTACTCTTGGAAGAAGAACTAGAGGCGGAAAGATATAGGCAGGATGATACTTCCAAGGAAGTGATAATGCATCCACTGCCTCCGCCTGAGGATCCCGGGATCTGGACAGATACCTGGGAAGTTTCTTGTTTAGATGGGACGCCATCAGATCTATTTCTGGAAGTTCCCACATTTGAACAATCTGAAGAAATACCTCTGGGTGAAGAGACCATTCGCCCGGATGCAACGTTTGGCGACTGAGATAATCCGCTTCCCAATTGTCTACACCTGGGATATGAACCGCAGAGATTAGACAGGAGCTGGATTCCGCCCAAACCAAAATTCGAGATACTTCTTTCATAGCCAGAGGACTGTGAGTCCCTCCTTGACGATTGATGTATGCCACAGTTGTGACATTGTCTGTCTGAAAACAAATGAACGATTCTCTCTTCAGAAGAGGCCAAAACTGAAGAGCTCTGAAAATTGCACGGAGTTCCAAAATATTGATCGGTAATCTCACCTCCTGAGATTCCCAAACTCCTTGTGCCGTCAGAGATCCCCACACAGCTCCCCAACCTGTGAGACTTGCATCTGTTGAAATTACAGTCCAGGTCGGAAGCACAAAAGAAGCCCCCTGAATTAAACGATGGTGATCTGTCCACCATGTTAGAGAGTGTCGAACAATCGGTTTTAAAGATATTAATTGAGATATCTTCGTGTAATCCTTGCACCATTGCTTCAGCATACAGAGCTGAAGAGGTCGCATGTGAAAACGAGCAAAGGGGATCGCGTCCGATGCAGCAGTCATAAGACCTAGAATTTCCATGCATAAGGCTACCGAAGGGAATGATTGTGACTGAAGGTTACGACAAGCTGTAATCAACTTTAGACGTCTCTTGTCTGTTAAAGACAGAGTCATGGACACTGAATCCATCTGGAAACCCAGAAAGGTTACCCTTGTCTGAGGAATCAAAGAACATTTTGGTAAATTGATCCTCCAACCATGATCTTGAAGAAACAACACAAGTCGATTCGTATGAGATTCTGCTAAATGTAAAGACTGAGCAAGTACCAAGATATCGTCCAAATAAGGAAATACCACAATACCTTGTTCTCTGATTACAGACAGCAGGGCACCGAGAACCTTTGTAAAAATTCTTGGAGCTGTAGCTAGGCCAAACGGCAGAGCCACAAACTGGTAATGCTTGTCCAGAAACGAGAATCTCAGAAACTGATAATGATCTGGATGAATCTGAATATGCAGATATGCATCCTGTAAATCTATTGTGGACATATAATTCCCTTGCTGAACAAAAGGTAAGATAGTCCTTACAGTTACCATCTTGAACGTTGGTATCCTTACATAACGATTCAATATTTTTAGATCCAGAACTGGTCTGAAAGAATTCTCCTTCTTTGGTACAATGAAGAGATTTGAATAAAACCCCATCCCCTGTTCCGGAACTGGAACTGGCATAATTACTCCAGTCAACTCTAGATCTGAAACACATTTCAGAAATGCTTGAGCTTTTACTGGATTTACTGGGACACGGGAAAGAAAAAATCTCTTTGCAGGAGGTCTCAACTTGAAACCAATTCTGTACCCTTCTGAAACAATGCTCTGAATCCAAAGATTGTGAACAGAATTGATCCAAATTTCTTTGAAAAAACGTAACCTGCCCCCTACCAGCTGAGCTGGAATGAGGGCCGCACCTTCATGTGGACTTAGAAGCAGGCTTTGCCTTTCTAGCTGGCTTGGATTTATTCCAAACTGGAGATGGTCTCCAAACTGAAACTGCTCCTGAGGATGAAGGATCAGGCTTTTGTTCTTTGTTGAAACGAAAGGAACGAAAACGATTATTAGCCCTGTTTTTACCTTTAGATTTTTTATCCTGTGGTAAAAAAGTTCCTTTCCCACCAGTAACAGTTGAAATAATGGAATCCAACTGAGAACCAAATAATTTGTTACCCTGGAAAGAAATGGAAAGTAAAGTTGATTTAGAAGCCATATCAGCATTCCAAGTTTTAAGCCATAAAGCTCTTCTAGCTAAAATAGCTAGAGACATAAACCTGACATCAACTCTGATAATATCAAAAATGGCATCACAGATAAAATTATTAGCATGTTGAAGAAGAAGAATAATATCATGAGAATCACGATGTGTTACTTGTTGCGCTAAAGTTTCCAACCAAAAAGTTGAAGCTGCAGCAACATCAGCCAAAGATATAGCAGGTCTAAGAAGATTACCTGAACACAGATAAGCTTTTCTTAGAAAGGACTCAATTTTCCTATCTAGAGGATCCTTAAACGAAGTACCATCTGACGTAGGAATAGTAGTACGTTTAGCAAGGGAAGAAATAGCCCCATCAACTTTAGGGATCTTGTCCCAAAATTCTAGTCTGTCAGACGGCACAGGATATAATTGCTTAAAACGTTTAGAAGGAGTAAATGAATTACCCAAATTATCCCATTCTTTGGAAATTACTGCAGAAATAGCATCAGGGACAGGAAAAACTTCTGGAATAACTACAGGAGATTTAAAAACCTTATTTAAACGTTTAGATTTAGTATCAAGAGGACCAGAATCCTCTATTTCTAAAGCAATTAGGACTTCTTTAAGTAAAGAACGAATAAATTCCATTTTAAATAAATATGAAGATTTATCAGCATCAACCTCTGAGACAGAATCCTCTGAACCAGAGGAATCATCAGAATCAGAATGATGATGTTCAGTTAAAAATTCATCTGTAGGGAGAGAAGTTTTAAAAGATTTTTTACGTTTACTAGAAGGAGAAATAACAGACATAGCCTTCTTTATGGATTCAGAAACAAAATCTCTTATATTATCAGGAACATTCTGCACCTTAGATGTTGAAGGAACTGCAACAGGCAATGGTACTTTACTAAAGGAAATATTATCTGCTTTAACAAGTTTGTCATGACAATCAATACAAACAACAGCTGGAGAAATAGCTACCAAAAGTTTACAGCAGATACACTTAGCTTTGGTAGATTCAGCACTTGACAGCGATTTTCCTGTAGTATCTTCTGACTCAGATGCAACGTGAGACATCTTGCAATATGTAAGAGAAAAAACAACATATATATAAAGCAAAATTGATCAAATTCCTTAAATGACAGTTTCAGGAATGGGAAAAAACGCCAAAGAACAAGCTTCTAGCAACCAGAAGCAATAAAAAACAGAATTTATGTTTACCTGATAAATTACTTTCTCTAACGGTGTGTCCGGTCCACGGCGTCATCCTTACTTGTGGGATATTCTCTTCCCCAACAGGAAATGGCAAAGAGCCCAGCAAAGCTGGTCACATGATCCCTCCTAGGCTCCGCCTACCCCAGTCATTCGACCGACGTTAAGGAGGAATATTTGCATAGGAGAAACCATATGATACCGTGGTGACTGTAGTTAAAGAAAATAAATTATCAGACCTGATTAAAAAACCAGGGCGGGCCGTGGACCGGACACACCGTTGGAGAAAGTAATTTATCAGGTAAACATAAATTCTGTTTTCTCCAACATAGGTGTGTCCGGTCCACGGCGTCATCCTTACTTGTGGGAACCAATACCAAAGCTTTAGGACACGGATGAAGGGAGGGAGCAAATCAGGTCACCTAAATGGAAGGCACCACGGCTTGCAAAACCTTTCTCCCAAAAAATAGCCTCAGAAGAAGCAAAAGTATCAAACTTGTAAAATTTGGAAAAAGTGTGCAGTGAAGACCAAGTCGCTGCCCTACAAATCTGATCAACAGAAGCCTCGTTCTTGAAGGCCCATGTGGAAGCCACAGCCCTAGTGGAATGAGCTGTGATTCTTTCAGGAGGCTGCCGTCCGGCAGTCTCGTAAGCCAATCTGATGATGCTTTTAATCCAAAAAGAGAGAGAGGTAGAAGTTGCTTTTTGACCTCTCCTGTTACCAGAATAAACAACAAACAAGGAAGATGTTTGTCTAAAATCCTTTGTAGCATCTAAATAGAATTTTAGAGCGCGAACAACATCCAAATTGTGCAACAAACGTTCCTTCTTCGAAACTGGTTTCGGACACAAAGAAGGCACGACTATCTCCTGGTTAATGTTTTTGTTAGAAACAACTTTTGGAAGAAAACCAGGTTTAGTACGTAAAACCACCTTATCTGCATGGAACACCAGATAAGGAGGAGAACACTGCAGAGCAGATAATTCTGAAACTCTTCTAGCGGAAGAAATTGCAGCCAAAAACAAAACTTTCCAAGATAATAACTTAATATCAACGGAATGTAAGGGTTCAAACGGAACCCCCTGAAGAACTGAAAGAACTAAGTTGAGACTCCAAGGAGGAGTCAAAGGTTTGTAAACAGGCTTGATTCTAACCAGAGCCTGAACAAAGGCTTGAACATCTGGCACAGCTGCCAGCTCTTTGTGAAGTAACACAGACAAGGCAGAAATCTGTCCCTTCAAGGAACTTGCAGATAATCCTTTCTCCAATCCTTCTTGAAGAAAGGATAGAATCCTAGGAATCTTTACCTTGTCCCAAGGGAATCCTTTAGATTCACACCAACAGATATATTTTTTCCATATTTTGTGGTAAATTTTTCTAGTTACAGGCTTTCTGGCCTGAACAAGAGTATCAATAACAGAATCTGAGAACCCTCGCTTTGATAAGATCAAGCGTTCAATCTCCAAGCAGTCAGCTGGAGTAGGACCAGATTCGGATGTTCGAACGGACCTTGAACAAGAAGGTCTCGTCTCAAAGGTAGCTTCCATGGTGAAGCCGATGACATATTCACCAGATCTGCCTACCAAGTCCTGCGTGGTTACGCAGGAGCTATCAAGATCACCTACGCCCTCTCCTGATTGATCCTGGCTACCAGCCTGGGGATGAGAGGAAACGGCGGGAATACATAAGCTAGGTTGAAGGTCCAAGGTGCTACTAGTGCATCTACTAGAGTCGCCTTGTGATCCCTGGATCTGGACCCGTAGCAAGGAACCTTGAAGTTCTGACGAGAGGCCATCAGATCCATGTCTGGAATGCCCCACAGTTGAGTGATTTGGGCAAAGATTTCCGGATGGAGTTCCCACACCCCCGGATGCAATGTCTGACGAATCAGAAAATCCGCTTCCCAAGTTTCCACTCCTGGGATGTGGATTGCAGACAGGTGGCAGGAGCGAGTCTCCGCCCATTGAATGATTTTGGTCACTTCTTCCATCGCCAGGGAACTCCTTGTTCCCCCCTGATGGTTGATGTACGCAACAGTCGTCATGTTGTCTGATTGAAACCGTATGAACTTGGCCCTCGCTAGCTGAGGCCAAGCCTTGAGAGCATTGAATATCGCTCTCAGTTCCAGAATATTTATCGGTAGAAGAGATTCTTCCCGAGACCAAAGACCCTGAGCTTTCAGGGATCCCCAGACCGCGCCCCAGCCCATCAGACTGGCGTCGGTCGTGACAATGACCCACTCTGGTCTGCGGGAGGTCACCCCTTGCGACAGGTTGTCCAGGGACAGCCACCAACGGAGTGAGTCTCTGGTCCTCTGATTTACTTGTATCTTCGGAGACAAGTCTGTATAGTCCCCATTCCACTGACTGAGCATACACAATTGAAATGGTCTTAGATGAATGCGCGCAAAAGGAACTATGTCCATTGCCGCTACCATCAAACCTATCACTTCCATGCACTGTGCTATGGAAGGAAGAGGAACGGAAGGAAGTATCCGACAAGAGTTTAGAAGTTTTGTTTTTCTGGTCTCTTGTCAGAAAAATCCTCATTTCTAAGGAGTCTATTATTGTTCCCAAGAAGGGAACTCTTGTCGACGGAGATAGAGAACTCTTTTCCACGTTCACTTACCATCCGTGAGATCTGAGAAAGGCCAGGACTATGTCCGTGTGAGCCTTTGCTTGAGGAAGGGACGACGCTTGAATCAGAATGTCGTCCAAGTAAGGTACTACAGCAATGCCCCTTGGTCTTAGCACCGCCAGAAGGGACCCTAGTACCTTTGTGAAAATCCTTGGAACAGTGACTAATCCGAAAGGAAGCGCCACGAACTGGTAATGCTTGTCCAGGAATGCGAACCTTAGGAACCGATTATGTTCCTTGTGGACAGGAATATGTAGATACGCATCCTTTAAATCCACCGTGGTCAAGAATTGACCTTCCTGGATGGAAGGATTGTTCGAATGGTTTCCATTTTGGACGATGGAACCTTGAGAAACTTGTTTAGGATCTTGAGATCTAAGATTGGTCTGAACGTTCCCTCTTTTTTGGGAACTACGAACAGATTGGAGTAGAACCCCATCCCTCGTTCTTTTAATGGAACAGGATGAATCACTTCCAGAAGATAACCTTGGAAGACTATTTCTAGCGCCCAAGGATCCAGAACATCTCTTGCCCAAGCCTGAGTGAAGAGAGAGAGTCTGCCCCCCACCAAATCCGGTCCCGGATCAGGGGCCCGCATCTCATGCTGTCTTGGGAGCAGTGGCAGGTTTCTTGGCCTGCTTTCCTTTGTTCCAGCCTTGCCTTGGTCTCCAGGCTGGATTGGCTTGAGAAGTATTACCCTCCTGCTTAGAGGACGTAGTACTTGGGGCTGGTCCGTTTCTGCGAAAGGGACGAAAATTAGGTTTATTTTTGGCCTTGAAAGACCTATTCTGAGGAAGGGCGTGGCCCTTGCCCCCAGTGATATCAGAGATAAACTCTTTCAAGTCAGGGCCAAACAGTGTTTTCCCCTTGAAAGGAATGTCAAACAATTTGTTCTTGGAAGACGCATCCGCTGACCAAGATTTTAACCAAAGCGCTCTGCGCGCCACAATAGCAAACCCAGAATTTTTCGCCGCTAACCTAGCCAATTGCAAGGTGGCGTCTAGGGTGAAAGAATTAGCCAATTTAAGAGCACGAATTCTGTCCATAATCTCCTCATAAGAAGAAGAATTACTAATAATCGCCTTTTCTAGCTCATTGCACCAGAAACACGCGGCTGTAGTGACAGGGACAATGCATGCAATTGGTTGTAGAAGGTAACCTTACTGAACAAACATCTTTTTTAGCAAACCTTCTAATTTTTTATCCATAGGATCTTGGAAAGCACAACTATCTTCTATGGGTATAGTGGTGCGCTTGTTTAGAGTAGAAACCGCCCCCTCGACCTTGGGGACTGTCTGCCATAAGTCCTTTCTGGGGTCGACTATAGGAAACAATTTTTTAAATATGGGGGGAGGTACGAAAGGTACACCGGGCCTGTCCCATTCTTTATTAACAATGTACGCCACCCGCTTGAGTATAGGAAAAGCTTCGGGGGGCCCCCGGGGCCTCTAGGAACTTGTCCATTTTACATAGTGTTTCTGGAATGACCAGATAATCACAATCATCCAAATTGGATAACACCTCCTTAAGCAGAGCGCGGAGATGTTCCAACTTAAATTTAAAAGTAATCACATCAGGTTCAGCTTGTTGAGAAATTTTTCCTGAATCTGAAATTTCTCCCTCAGACAAAACCTCCCTGGCCCCCTCAGACTGGTGTAGGGGCCCTTCAGAAACAATATCATCAGCGGCCTCATGCTCTTCAGTATTTTCTAAAACAGAGCAGTCGCGCTTTCGCTGATAAGTGGGCATATTGGCTAAAATGTTTTTGATAGAATTATCCATTACAGCCGTTAATTGTTGCATAGTAAGGAGTATTGGCGCGCTAGATGTACTAGGGGCCTCCTGTATGGGCAAAACTGGTGTAGACGAAGGAGGGGATGATGCAGTACCATGCTTACTCCCCTCACTTGAGGAATCATCTTGGGCATCATTTTTACTAAATTTATTATGACATAAATTACATCTATTTAAATGAGAAGGAACCTTGGCTTCCCCACAGTCAGAACACAATCTATCTGGTAGTTCAGACATGTTAAACAGGCATAAACTTGATAACAAAGCACAAAAAAACGTTTTAAAATAAAACCGTTACTGTCACTTTAAATTTTAAACTGAACACACTTTATTACTGCAATTGCGAAAAAGTATGAAGGAATTGTTCAAAATTCACCAAAATTTCACCACAGTGTCTTAAAGCCTTAAAAGTATTGCACACCAAATTTGGAAGCTTTAACCCTTAAAATAACGGAACCGGAGCCGTTTTTATATTTAACCCCTTTACAGTCCCTGGAATCTGCTTTGCTGAGACCCAACCAAGCCCAAAGGGGAATACGATACCAAATAATGCCTTTTAGAAAGACTTTTCTATGTATCAGAGCTCCACACACATGCAGCTGCATGTCATGCTGTTCTCAAAAACAAGTGCGCCATACCGGCGCGAAAATGAGGCTCTGACTATGATTAGGGAAAGCCCCAATAGAATAAAGTGTCTAAAACAGTGCCTGCCGATATTATTTTACAAAAAATACCCAGATTAAATGATTCCTCAAGGCTAAATATGTGTAAATATGATCGATTTAGCCCAGAAAATGTCTACAGTCTTAATAAGCCCTTGTGAAGCCCTTATTTACTGTGTGAATAAAAATGGCTTACCGGATCCCATAGGGAAAATGACAGCTTCCAGCATTACATCGTCTTGTTAGAATGTGTCATACCTCAAGCAGCAAAAGACTGCTCACTGTTCCCCCAACTGAAGTTAATTCCTCTCAACAGTCCTGTGTGGAACAGCCATGGATTTTAGTAACGGTTGCTAAAATCATTTTCCTCATACAAACAGAAATCTTCATCTCTTTTCTGTTTCAGAGTAAATAGTACATACCAGCACTATTTTAAAATAACAAACTCTTGATTGAATAATAAAAACTACAGTTAAACACTAAAAAACTCTAAGCCATCTCCGTGGAGATGTTGCCTGTACAACGGCAAAGAGAATGACTGGGGTAGGCGGAGCCTAGGAGGGATCATGTGACCAGCTTTGCTGGGCTCTTTGCCATTTCCTGTTGGGGAAGAGAATATCCCACAAGTAAGGATGACGCCGTGGACCGGACACACCTATGTTGGAGAAAATGAGACTTAAATAATGTGGAGACAAAAGTGACGCCCATATTTTTTCGCGCCAAATAAGACGCCCACATTATTTGGCGCCTAAATGCTTTTTGGCGCCAAAAATGACGCCACATCCGGAACGCCGACATTTTTGGCGCAAAATAACGTCAAAAAATGACGCAACTTCCGGCGACACGTATGACGCCGGAAACGGAAATAGAATTTTTGCGCCAAAAAAGTCAGCGCCAAGAATGACGCAATAAAATGAAGCATTTTCAGCCCCCGCGAGCCTAACAGCCCACAGGGAAAAAGTCAAATTTTAAGGTAAGAAAAATGTTAAAATGCATTATCCCAAATATGAAACTGACTGTCTGAAAATAAGGAAAGTTGAACATTCTGAGTCAAGGCAAATAAATGTTTGAATACATATATTTAGAACTTTATAAACAAAGTGCCCAACCATAGCTAGGAGTGTCACAGAAAATAAGACTTACTTACCCCAGGACACTCATCTACATATAGTAGATAGCCAAACCAGTACTGAAACGAGAATCAGCAGAGGTAATGGTATATATAAGAGTATATCGTCGATCTGAAAAGGGAGGTAAGAGATGAATCTCTACGACCGATAACAGAGAACCTATGAAATAGACCCCTTAGAAGGAGATCACTGCATTCAAATAGGCAATACTCCTCACATCCCTCTGACATTCACTGCACGCTGAGAGGAAAACCGGGCTCCAACTTGCTGCGGAGCGCATATCAACGTAGAATCTAGCACAAACTTACTTCACCACCTCCATCGGAGGCAAAGTTTGTAAAACTGAATTGTGGGTGTGGTGAGGGGTGTATTTATAGGCATTTTGAGGTTTGGGAAACTTTGCCCCTCCTGGTAGGAATGTATATCCCATACGTCACTAGCTCATGGACTCTTGCTAATTACATGAAAGAAAACCTAGCCATGAAGAGTTACATTTAGTACATACTTCTCTCCAAAGGCCTTCCTCCAGAAGTCAGCAGCATCGGCTTTGGTAATACGGAACGTGTCTCCTTGGAACAATCCATTTGGGAAAATACCCTTCAATTCTGCCAGCATGTGGCTGAAGATGAGGGACAACTTGGTCAAATTGCGCCTGCAGAGATATTGATAAACGTAATTACATAAAGGTTTAAAGGACTCCTATGGCAATATCTTGTGTTTTGAACATAAATGTATAAACAATTGCTGTATGTTGCACTTTCCTGCAGTAAGGTTATTTGGTACTTTTTAAAACTCAGTGCTCACACAAATTGCTAAAACATTACTTGTCTACTGGCAGAGTGGTCATATAGTATGTGTAATTCCCTGATAACCACAGAGTAATACAGCTATAGCTTGTTTGTTTGTTTTATCATTTACAGGGACATAAAGAAAATGTTATGTTAGTGCTTTTTATTATTGCAATAATGGGGTTAAACGCATAGTAAATGTCTGCTCCAGAGCAATATTTAGACACCAATCAGCAAGCGGTACACCCAGGTGCTGAACCTAAAAGCACCCGGCTCCTAAGTTTTTATTCCTGCTTTTCAAATAAAGATACCAAGAGAACAAAGAAAAATTGATAATAGGAGTAAATTAGAAAGTTGATTAAAATTGCATGCTCTATTCAAATCATGAAAGAAAAAAATATGGGTTTACTATCCCTTTAAGGGTTATGAAACGCAAAACATTTCTTTCATGATTTAAATAGGGCATGCAATTTTAAATAACTTTCCAATTTAGTTCTATTATCTAATTTGCTACTTTCTATTGGTATCCTTTGTATCTAGATAGTCTAAGGAGCAGTAATGCACTATTGGGGAGCTAGCTGGTGATTGGGGAGTGCACATATATGCCTCTTGTCATTGGCTCACTCAAGGTGTTCAACTAGCTCACAGTAATGCATTGTTGCTCCTGTGACAAAAAAATACCAAAAGAACGAAGAATTGTAAAATTGTTTGAAATTTTATTCACTATCAGAACCATGAAAAAAAAATAGGTTTCCTGTCCCTCTGAATTGCAGGACAGGCATTAAAGCACTTAAGAAGCAATAAGGAAGTAACCCAATAGGTAGCTCTATATCTGGCTTTGGTCATTTACAAGGGGGGGGAATTGCAACCTCAGTGGCCCTAAAGGGACGTTAACCAAATTTTGACATAAAATGGTTATGTTTAATAAAACAACTTTGCAATATACATTATTTATTATGCCCCCATATTTTTTAATTCTCAGAACATGCATCCTGCTGACTTTAAGGCTAACCCTGCTATATATATATTTTTCCCTAAGTGGCTATAAATAATAACTAAAAAACAATGCATTTTATACTAACATTATGACTAGGGCTATATATGTGGTCTGCAGACTAAATCCAAGATTGGGTCGACCAAATAAGGCAAATGGTGGGTGTAGATTGGTCTGTGCATTAAGCAGCTTCACTAGCTGCCGAATGTGGAAGGTGACGGCCGCTTGTGGCCTTTGGCTCTTTTCGGAGCCAGATTTTTTTCTTGTGAATGTGCAACACACTAAGATCTGTGCAAATCCAGATCTTAGTGTCTTGCACTTTCACAAGAAGAAACCTAAAAGAGCCAAAGGCCGTAAGCGGCGACCTTGTTCCGCACAGGCCTACTCAGCATTGACGATGCGGATTGGCTGTTTTTGCTTTCACCATGCAGATGACAGTAGCTAAAGAATAATTGTTCACAGAGCACTTACTCTGGTGAGCCGAATACATTTTTAGGTAAAATACTTTCCTTTTTTACACACAGATGTACACGTTATATTTTTTATAGTCAGCTTTTTTTTTGTTTTTAAATATGCTGCATCACTTTCAAGTGATTTAACATATGGGTAACATATCCCTTTAATGAGCAGTGCTTAACTTTATGACTCAGGCAGCCGCAGCACAAATACAATTAATGGGGTAGGGTAGCACAAATCTGTGGGCCTCCAAACCCATTGGTGTCAGAGTTTTGTTAAGCTCTTGCCTTTGCAGCACCCCCCAGATCAGGGAAGGTTTTGCCAGCTGTCATTAACTAGGTATAATGCTCTCCTGTTAACAAATGATGGCAGCGAAGAGGGGGGCGGAGCTAGCTACCAAAGGAGTCAGACGTGCATGGCAAGAGCTCCTGGCTTCAATATGCTATAAATGATGTTAATCCACTTTTAAAACAATTCTTTTTATTCTGCCTGGGGTCTCATCTTTACTCAGCACCTCCGAAGATTGCTTTTGTCACAGGGTTAGAAAAGTCTGAGGATTTGCCATGTCGGAGGCCTTGGATGAATGGGGGTTAGCTGTGATGCAGCTCCTGAATAATCATTTCGCCAGCCTAACACTATTATTGATTGAATGCTGCTCTGGTGCAGTGGTAGCAGATGTCAAGCCTATGCAACCAGCAGATCAACATATTGCTTGCAGTGAGCTCCTAACTGCTGCTTCCATTCACCAGGATAACCTTACTGATGTTCCAGTTCTTGTGTCTGCGCACTGCCATCTTGACCCCACGCAGCAGGGAGATGCTTATACTTACCGGTCTAGTGGAGTGCCGGACCATGCTGCTGGAGATGGGAGAGGTGTTGCTGCAGAGCCTGGTGTGGGATTGCAGGCGAGATCGTTGTGTTGTGCAGGAGGTCAGATCCAGTCGCAGGCGTTTCCTTTGAGCGCTGGGCGTGCGGCCTCTGTTGATGCCTGCAAGGTTGTGGCCATTCTCCCTTTGCTGCGTGATACTGGTGTTGGGCCGTGCGTGACAAGGGCACAAACGCTGGTGGTTGTTATACTGCTGTGTGGACGCAGCGCTCTTTATCCCTGTTGGGGCATTTGTATTCAAGCACCTGGTTCTTGGTGCAGCACACTTTTGTCTCTTACTTGGGACCCAGGAGGTATACTTTTATTAGTGGTGCCACAATCTACAATCTGACATGAGACTCCTAACCCAAGGACACTATCTTGTTAACCAAGGTGGATTTAACACTTCATCACTTAAGGGTCTTGGCTAGTCATATCTGACTAAAAGGATGCTATTACGGTGGGAGCTACCGCAACTATGAATCCCTCTATTAGATCTCAGGACTCAGAAACACCTATGCCGAGGTTGAACACACCAACATGAAACAAAGGAAATTTTGATTGGGACTATGGAGGTGCATTTTTACTTGTGGAGTTATTTTTCAGCCGCTTTATAACTAGAACTGGGACCCTTATTTAGTTTTCAGTGTATTGCCCTGAGCTTTCAGTGTATTCTCTTGATAAACGAAGTGGGCTAAATACGTCCCTGCTCAGGTGACTCTGCTGGCCCTGTAAGACTATTGCTGCGACACATACCGACACCATGTTTCTTTAACTATTCTCATGGGACTTAACTATTCCAAGATGTATGCAGGACTTATTGTGCTTTTCACTACAAGAACTGAAGGGGTGCCAGAATCCCTGAATTACTATAAACTTTGCTTAAGCTACTGGCAGTTCAATTTGTTTGCACTGTGTTTTATATTCTTTGTATGACCTCCTAGTAATAAGTATACAGTCTCTGAATATTATTGCTGAAATAGCACTGGGTTAAACGGCTTCTGTTTTTTTGTGAGCCTAGATAGCCCTGAAGGTTATGTGGTCTAGAGGTTTACATTACAGATATATATTACATTAGGTACACCTATCTCATATGAGCTACTTCCATAATACCCACTCATACTGTAAGAAGTGGCTTTAAATTAATATTTATTGATAGATTATTTAAATGTCATTCCCCACTACTAGAATATTTTGATGTACATGTATAAGTCAAAAGTGCCTCTCTTATAGTATTATATATAGGGATTCTGGCTTGTTCAAGACTACATAAAGCTACTCATATTTTATTCAAAAGAAGCTATGTTTGTGCTGTTTCCTAAATATAACTAAACATATATAGTTTTTGCACCAGGGGAACCTTCAGCGTAACAAACACAGTTTCACATGTCAGCACTGCAATAAACCCACTTTATGTGTAGTAGATGGATATTTAAATTTTTTAGTGTGAGTGTGCTCTACCCTATTTGTAACGCCCTGGATATAGGGATGCAGATGAGATTATACAGAGGCCTATTGTCTCAATCTTTTTGTCCTTTTCAGGTTATAGCTGGGACTATATACACTTTTCTGCATCTCTTGATTAGCCAGGAGTTACAGGTGTCATAGCATTTTACGCATTAGATTCCACTAAAGTAACTCTTATGGTACTCTTGTGCTAGGTATAGGGCCCATACCTGGCCAACGGGATCTGCCTAGAATTATGATTCTTCCTATTTCAGTAAAGATGCTTATATCTTTTGTCCCTAGCTAATAAAGGTCATATTATATTAATTATTTTATTATAGAATAGCTTTAAAGTACACTTTTGGGACATCTTTATTTTGGGTTGTCTGCACTAGTTATTGGGCGGTGGCACGTTTAACATACTGAAACTATGGGCAATCTTGGTTGCTTATAAATGTTATTTTAATTCCCACTTCTTAATATCTACTAATATTTGTGTATGCTGTTAGCTTTTTGTAATCCCGGTGGTGATGGTTTAGTACAGTGATTTTTAACCTTTTTTTTGCCGTGGCACACTTTTTTACATTAAAAAATCCTGTGGCACACCACCATCCCAAAATTTTTAAAAAATCATACATTGTAGCCTAATACAGCATATATATATATATATATATATATATATATATATATATATATATATATATATATATACACATACACACAAACACACACATACTGTATGTCCCAGAGGCAGAACTTTTCTTCACTTTCTGCGATGAGATTTTTCTTTAGTGAAAAATTTTCTGCAGGTTATTTTTAAATAAAATTTTAAATTCGACAGTTACACTAAGGCACCAGTTAAATTGCAATGTGTTGATTAACTGAATAAAGCAATTTTTAATGTTTTATAATATAGTGCAGTAGTTGAAAATTGCATTGCAAATTAGCTGCATTCAAAAAAAGAAAATTTTAAAATGTCTCTTGAATAAATCTGTTTCCTTTTCTCTTGGTCTAACATAGAAATGTAGTAATAAAAAAAGATGCAAAGCTCATACTAACGTCTTACATTCAGAATAAACAGCTTTGCAGATAGGAAAGGCTAGGGTGTGGGTTTGATTTTTTTTTTCTCTGAGAGCCAGTCAACAAGCAATGCGCTGCTGCTTTGCAACGCTACTGCATATTTGACTGCTCACTTCAAAAAGCACTTTGCTCTCGATGCACTGTGCTAAGGAAAACTTACACAGTGCAACCAGAGCACAGCTCTGTTTGAGGAGAACTGTTTAATGTGGAGCAGCACTACAAAGTTCAAGCGCTAACAGTGCTGCATGTATCCTGTTCTTTCTGCAGATATGCTGCATTTTCTGCGATGACATCTCAGATCACTGTATGTTCTGCCTTGGGGCTGTATGTATTGTGCTGTTATGCCATGACTCCTATAAACTACCCCTGCACTGGGAGTAAAAAACAAGCAAAGTTTAAAAAATATGTCACACTGTTGTCAGTCTGCCGTGGCACACCTGAGGATCTCTCACGGCACACTAGTTGAAAAACACTGGTTATGAGAGGGCTAACGGTTTCCATATCTGGTGATTCTCTCATGTGTTTAGCTACACTCCCACCAATAAATTAATGACCCCTATTCTTTCAGTAACTATAGGAAAGATACTGCTCTGCCGTGGGAGCGGCCTCCGCCTCCCCCCCCCCCTCCCTAAAGTATTCTGGTGTTCTCCAGAAGTTCTTTTTGCAGTTTCCCTTGATATATACTGCATGTACCTATGTATACTAAATTACTACATTTATACATATTTTCAGAATTTATTACAGTACCTCCTATGTTTCATTATTCTTTTTAGATATCCTTTTCCAGGAGGCCTTGAAGTTTACAGTTGTGTATTTGACGGTTCCTTTTTACCATAAGCCTTCATTTGATATTTGTTATTTGTGGGGGGGGTTCTTTTATTTATATTCTTACTCTTGTTGAACATTTGAATTGGAGGTTACCTATATATATATATTCATCTATATTCTGTGTTCTTTATGCAATAAAATAGAAAACGTGAGGTTTTACCACTATATCTGTGATGTAACAGGATTGTTTATTTTATGAATGATATGCTCTCCCTTAAAAGTTGCATATGACTTTTGCAGCTCAGTTGTGTCTAGATTTAGGTCTGACGGTTTCTTTCTTTCTGTTATGAGGCCTCAATTCAACACTTATGCTCTATATTATTTTAAGCTAATTTTTGTTCCCTATGCAATAAGACTGCATGCGTGAGGTTTCTCTTTACTATTTTGGCACAGCTGTTTTGCAATAGAACTGTTCATTTTGTGAGCGATAAGTTTTTTTTTTTCTTCATGTCTGTATATGATTCTTGCAATTTATTTTGTCTGTTACTTTATTTTTTACCTCAATAAAAATTATTCAAAAAAAAAAAAAAAAAAAATGATGGCAGCGAAGACACCAAATTCCCTACAAGAACTTGTAAAGCCTTAATCCACAAGTGTGACAGTGCCCCAGCTCACGTGCCCGCCCACTTGGTAGTTACTTGTGCGCAGTGCTATTTTTGTCAGGACAAGGCTGGTTTGTAATATAAAAAGAAATGCACGTTAAAAGGTTAATTTTGTTTTTTCAGTCCAGTATATACACTAGACAGAAACACCAATGTAACGCTAAATGGACGTTCTCTATTCTACAAACAAGTAAATCCGGTGCCTTGCTGTTCAGCTATGTTTTGCTTGTTGGGATACTGCAGTAATAACCTGACAAATAGATTACCGAGCACCCAAACAGACTGGCAGTGCTGGGATTAGCAAACAACAAGCAGTACAGCACTATACTGACACTGCGAGAGCCTTTAAAGAGAGCGCTATGCATACAGCAAAGCCCTGCCATATAGGGTGAGCGTGAGCTCTGGCCAGTATCGTGGTGCTCAGTCACGTCATTGGCAAAGAAGCTTCGCAGGAGGTATTAGATCAGAGGTTCGGCTTGGCCAAAGGTGGATTTGTGCTTTGTAGCCACACGACCTAGAAATAATCCAGTTGCACTGGTGTTTAGAGTCCCATGGGTGTCTTGGGGGCTTCAAACCGGGATAAG